>NC_056736.1:641949424-642151924 GCF_019279795.1 Protopterus annectens
CTTACTCTTTATCACCAAAAAGTTATTTCTTTCATATTTGTAATCACACTTGTTATATCTGATTCCATCTTCAATATTTCCTCGTCTTGTTCTTATAATCCAGTCTGTTTACATGACGTACATGTACTTTGTTGTTTACCATTATGTGTTTTTATTTGACTGCAACTAATTTCACTTAATATACAATGCACTAAGTTATCTGAAATCAAGAGAAAAACAATTTTGATTTAGTGAAGTTTGTACCAAACTAGCTGCAGTTATATAGTAAGGCTTTTAATTAATCATACAGCAATGTTTTTAATTTATTTAGTTAGTTAGTTAGTCAGTTAGTTAGTTAGTTATTTGGCAGGGCTAGCCTCCCAGCGGTATGAACCTTGGCTCTAGATGACTGACACTGTTGAAGTTACACCCTGACCCCATACGCAAAAATGGGGAAAAGGGAGTTGTGGATAGATGGATGGATTATTTATTTACGCTTTGCTTAGTGGGCTAGTCCCACTAGGTCAGTGTCATGCTTTCAGGAGACACCCAAGGCTATATTCATGCTGAGTATAGGAAATTTGGCCAGGGCAGCAGGGAACGTCCCCTTCTCTTTTTTTGATAAGTGTCACAGGACTGGGTGCATGGGAGCAGACAGGACAGGACAGGACAGACTGTTGTTGGACAGCATTGCAGCAGGAGTGGCCTTAGGTCAACTGGTGCCCTAGGCAAAAGGGCTCCACGGCACCCCCCACCACACCACACAGTGCCCCTTTCCTGGTCTACCTACACAAAATAAATACTGGAAAAGTGCCCCTGCTAGAGCAGCGCCCTAGGCGGCCGCCTAGTTTGCCTATGCCTAAGGCCTACTATGCATTGCAGCCTATCTTACAGATAACTATAAAGCCAGATTAGAAGTAAAGTGACAAGTGCACAGACTGCATGTGGTATAACACACTGGGATATCACTGGCATTTAATGTAACAGGATCCAGTAGACACAAAACTTTTACTCCTTTTCTTGTGTGGGGTTCATTTGTTAACTTGGTCAGAGTTCATAGTTTGCTCTGTCTGTGTGTGAAACTTGATGGCAATTCCCACAAAGAGGTTATCATAATCTCCATCTAAGAGGTTCCCACCTGAGAAAGTTAACAGCATGTATGCACCTACCCAGGCACTCAGGATTTAGAAAACAGTTTAATTCCCTGGCCGTTGTTTTTTTTTTAGTGAATTCATGAACAGATTCAGTTCTAAGAATGTGAACTAATTTTATCAAAAGCGTGTCATAATGAGACATGTGGCACTGGTATTCAAAGTACAAAAATGGGATCTAAGTAACTTTGATCTTTAAGTGCGTGTAAACTCTGCACAGACTAATATTACTCACTTGATATTTCAGGTCAGATAAAGTGGATATATTTGCAGCAGAAGTTAATGGATGGGGTTGGAACAAATTAAGATAATTATTTAGAAAGGATATCAAAAGGGCTGACTGCAAACCCTGCCTTAGTGGGAGAAGGTGACACCTGCCCTAATGAACTCTTTATTTATTGAGGACTCAAACTCTTCACATTGTGACACACACAACATTCTGGTTAGACATGAGCTTGGCTGCAGAGTCTGTCTGCTCCATTAACCAGCTGAACAGGTCACATCTTCTCCACATCATTTCAACTACCTGTAAAACTAGCTTGTAAACAGGACAGTGTTCATCCAATAGAATTTCATCATCAGTTGCTCGTTCTTTTCAGTGTATTTGTGTTAGCAGTCCTATTCAGTCAAATGTGATGTCTTCTGCTGTAAGACTTTGTGTATTTGTAGGGTATCAGTAATGTGTACTGCTTTGCAGAAATGTAAGATAATTCATGATGTCCTGCCAGCATCAGACTTGAAGGCTTATTGGTCCATACATTTGCCCAGTAATGTGAATCGGGTGCCATGTACATCAAGACAGCGCAGTGATGCAGTGGTAGCATTGTTGCCTCACAGTAAGGGGTTCTCCGGTTTGATTATCAGCTGGATTGTCTTCTGTGCGGAGTCTGCATGTCCTCCCTGCGTTCGTGTGGGTTTTCTCTGGGTACACCGGTTTCCTCCCATGTTTTAAAGATGTGTGTCTGGAGCATTTCTCCCTGGGCTGCCGCTGAAAATTGGCTTTGTTCCAAGTCAGACTTTCCTAGTAAACAAATGTTAAATAAATAAATATGTGTTCCTCCAGTAATGAGAGTCGGCTGGCAGGGATCAGGCTGGCTTGTTGGCTCCTCGGTGCCTCTTACCCATTACTTTCACAGGTTGCCTGCAGACTTAGCATTGCTGCTTGGTTGGAGAAGAAATATATGTGTTTCCATGCATACCCAATTCCCCAGCTCATGTTGGAAAATCTCTGTCTGATGCAGCATGAGCCAACATGGCCACTAGAGGTAAGCAAAGCACCCAGTCGCCACTGCCACATGTCAAGCTTTCCAGCATACAAGCATGTGAAATCTCTTGTCAGATTTTGCTAAGAAGAACACTTGACAAAAAAAAATTTGGGAAAACTAAAATATACTTACATACTGAACTTCAAGTAACTGATGTTAGGTGTAAAATAGAAGTTATGTTCTTACCATAACGTTCCATGTTAGTTGTCTTCTTCTCGCCTTCTTCTTGCTGGATGGGTTCGGAGCCGACCTCGGCTCCGACTCGGCCACTCTAAAGCTCGAGAGTTGGTTCCACCGGCTCGAGGCTCCCCTTATATCCCACAATGCTAGGCGAGAGTTACCTCAGATCTCGTTTGTAAGCTAACCCCAGCTTAAGATAGTAACAGTATAAAACAGAATAACTATAACAGAGACCACCTCTAACAACAGGGAGAAGAAGGGTGACCTACATCCTGAAACAAGAAATATGCATAATAGCATATAGCTAAGAAAGAGGTGGTAGAAAGAGAGGTCACGATCACAACTCCTCTAGGTCTGTCCAGGCCAGGGGAAGGAGGGTGGGGCGCAAGAAGAAGGCGAGAAGAAGACAACTAACATGGAACGCGTTATGGTAAGAACATAACTTCTATATGTTAAGTTGTCTATCTCGCCTTCATTCTTGCTGGATGGGACCGCATCCCTAGCACCTTGTCCCGCTGGGCCTAACGGAACAGACTCCTGAGAACAGTGGAACCAAAATTAGCTCTATGCCTAGAAGCTAAATCCAACTTATAATGGGAAATAAAAGTGTGAGGAGTAGCCCAAGTAGCCGCTGCACAGATGGTGTCAATAGGCAGTCTGTCTTGGAAGGCTAGAGAAGTAGCCAAAGCTCTGGTGGAATGGGCTTTAGGCTTATTAGGCAGTTTTTTGTGTCTAATCTCATAAACAAGGGTAATCAGAGATGTTAGCCATCTGGATAAAGATACCTTTGAAACTGGAAGTCCCTTTCTGCTTTCCGCAAAGGAGACAAACAGCTGATCAGATTTTCTGAATTGTTTCGTCCTGTCCAAGTAGTACCTTAATTGACGATGAACATCCAGACAGTGTAATTTTTGTTCAGACCTATTTGAATACTCCGGGAAAAAGACAGGGAGGTCAATGCACTGGTTTAGATTTGATGTTGAAACCACCTTAGGCAAAAAGGATGGATTAGTTCGTAAGGAAACTCTGTCCTTATGGAACACAAGGTAAGGAGGACGACAACTGAGTGCTTGAAGTTCTGAAATTCTTCTAGCTGATGTGATAGCCACCAGAAAGAGAGTTTTCCATGATAATAACTTTAAGGAACATGAAGCTGCAGGTTCGAAGGGGAAAGAATCAACGAAGCAAGAACTAAATTTAGGTCCCAAGGAGAAGGAGGATTTCTTACAGGAGGTCTGAGCAGAAAAACTCCTTTCAAAAAGGCTTTGCAGAGTTTGTGGGACATTAGGGCAGATTCAGAAATACCCACATGGAAATTAGAAATAGCTGCCAATTGAACCTTAAGAGTAGATGGAGATGAACCTGCATGGAAGAGTTCAGCAAGAAAATCGAGGACTAGTTGGATGGAAGCGGTGAAAGGATCTATGTCCTTTCCTTGTGCCCAATATGAAAATCGTTTCCACTTACTCAAATAAATCTTTCGAGTGGAAGATTTATGGGAAGCTATCAAAATATCTCTAACAGAGTGAGATAATTGAGGAAGCCTGGCTACGGTTGGAAGTGGAGGAACCAAGCAGTGAGGTTCAGAGAGGGGAGGGAGCGATGAAACTGACCCGACTGATGGATCAAAAGATCTGGAACTAGGTCCAGATTCCACGGTCGCTCCAAAAGAAATCGATGCAGAAAGGGGAACCACACTTGTCGAGGCCAGTAAGGAGCAATGAGGATCAATGAGGCCTTCTGAGCGATAGCTTTCTGTATTACTTGAGAGATCAGTGGGAAAGGAGGAAATGCATACAGAAGTCCCCGGGCCAAACTTGGACTAGCGCGTCCCTGCTGGGTTGGCCTGGTAAAGGAAATAGAGTGAAGTATTCTCTGCACTTGCTGTTTTGGGGAGTAGCAAAAAGATCGCAGCAAGGCTGACCCCACTTGAGAAATATCTCTCTCACTACAGAGTCTTTCAGAGACCACTCGTGAGGCATGAGAATAGCTCTGCTCAACTTGTCCGCAATGTGATTGGACTTCCCGGGGAAGTGCGATGCTATCACAAAACCCACAGAAGAAATCGCCCATGGCCACAGTCTGAGTGCTTATCGACACAGGGGTATGATCTGGTTCCGCCTTGTTTGTTGATGTACCACACTACAGACATATTGTCTGTCTGGATTGCAATCGTTCCCAAGGGAAGAGAGTGTTGAAGGGCTTGCAACGCTAAAAGCACTGCTCTCATCTCCAGAACATTTATGTGCAAGTGGCATTCGCTTGGTTGCCATGTGCCCTGGACTGTCCTGCCCTGATAATGCCCCCCCCACCCGATCAGGGAGGCATCCGTTGTCAGAGTAGCAACCGGAGGAGGTGGAACAAATGGTCTCCCCAACAGGAGCTGGGGAAGACATCCACCACATGAGATGCTTTTGCACGCTTGCGTGATCATAATGGTGTGAGACATTGGAAGTTCCTGGTATGACCATTGAGAAAAGAGCATCCACTGAAGGATCCGCATGTGGTATCTGGCCAATGGAAGGAGGGTATGGCCGCTGCCATGATTCCCAACACCTTTAGAACTAACCTGGCTTTGGCTCTGTTGTTGTTGAGAAGTAGTGATACCAATTTTTGAATGTCTGATATCCTTTGGTTCGTTAGTGTTGCAGACATGTTTACAGTATCTAATTTTGCGCCTATGTAGGTAATAGTACGACAAGGCGACAAAACAGACTTTTCGCAATTTATTGAGATACCCAGTTTTTGACAGACGCGAAAAGTGTAATCTCTGGCCATCAGAAGGAGATGCTTGGTGGGAGCTGTGAGGAGCCAGTCGTCCAAATATGGAAACACCTGGAATCCTTGTCGCCTCAGGTGAGAAGCTACCACTGCCATGCATTTGGTAAACACCGGGGCAGTGGTGAGACCAAAGGGCAGGGCCCTGAATTGAAAATGACTGGTTCCCAGCCTGAAGCGGAGGAATCTTCTGGAGCCTGTTCATTTTTATGTGATAGTACGCGTCCTGAAGGTCTATAGAGCACATCCAGTTTCCTTTTCCCAACAGGGGAAAAATGGATTGCAGCGTGACCATCCGAAATCTTGTTTTCTTGACCGATCTGTTCAAGATACTGAGATCCAAAATTGGTCTCCAGTCCCCTGTTTTCTTTGGAACTAAAAAGAACCTTGAGTAGATTCCGGATCCTAGTTGGTCTGCTGGCACTGGCTGAATAGCTCTTTTTGCAAGCAGTTTTGAAATTTCCAAAGCTGCTATATTCCTTTGAGCGGGTGGAACATCTGGAAGGGATTTTTTTGACTGACTTGGAGAACGAAGAAAGGGGATAGAATAACCTTGGAAAAGATGGACTGTACCCATTTGTCTTGTGTCAAGGATAGCCAGGCTTCTGGGTACAGTGACAATCTTCCCCCGACTGCCTCCGAAGATGGGCAGTCGGGCAACACCTCAGGGATGCTGAAAGGGCTTATCGGAAGAAGTTTCTCGATTGCCCTGGTTCTGCGGACCCCTCTGCCTCTAGGGCGCGTCTACCATTGTTGTTCCCCTCTGCCTCTGGCGGGAACCGACTCTGTCGTCAGGCGAAGTCCCTTGAGATTGTTTACGGAACCACATCTTTCCCCTTCTGGCCTTTGGGGTAAGGCCTAGAAGGAGTGGAAAACGGACTCCGTCGGCAGAATGGGTCTTGCCATCCGTCTCCCACCTAGTCAGGGTTTCTTTCACTTGAGGACCAAAAGGGATGATCCATCAAAAGGGAGTTTGTGAAAGACGTCTTGAAAGGTTCCAAAATTGCATAGCCGCATCCAGGCGTGCCTACGTAAGGCTACCCCTGTTCCAGCGGCTCTGCTCGCTCCATCGGCCGCATAAGAGAGAAGGCGCATGGAGGAGTTGGAAATAGAATTAAGGATAGCCAGCCGCGTGTTCATTTTTGCGTGGAAACCCGCAGCTGAAGGGGCCTTAAGCATTTCACTCGCTTCTTTGATCAAGTCCCTTTGAAGACGAGTGAAATGGCACAGGTAATTCAGCGAATGCATAGTAAATGTCGCTGAGGAGAACATCCGCTTCCCGTACCTATCCATGGACCTAGATTCCTTGTTAGGTGGATGGACAGGCACTGAAGGATCAGCCAGTTCCTTCTTTGTGGCGGCAGCCACCACCATAGCATCCACAGAGACTCCTTTAGATAAAAATTCCTTGTCTGTTGGAGCTGTGATGAATTTGGAGGGTCTCCTGGGAGTGGGGTCCACTGAATCAGGAGCCGTCCATGCCTTTTTAGCAACCACCTGCATGAGGGGGTCGAAAGGGGGGGACACCCAGGAGGTGGAAGGACGAGAGCCAAACGCCTCAAGATACACAGATTCGTCCTCCGAAGGGTTGAGGGCTGGCCAATTTCCCCTGTTTAAGGATCTCCAGAATGTCTGCAAAGAGACATCTTCAGAAGGGGAACGGGGAACCCTCAGAATCATCCAGATCTGTGTCGGACGTGATAGACTCAGGTGAGTCAATGTGCTTCCTCTTGCACTTCCTCTTCCGAGGGGGCTCTTCTGCCAAATCAGGAGAGGCCTCGGAAGAGGATGAAATCCCACAGGGGCTCCTGAGGAGTTGGCTCTCTGCGGTCCGAGATGAGGGAGTGAGTCGACTTACCCTGAGGCAGCATAGAGGGAGGGGCTGACGGAGCCGACTGTGGAGTAGAGCCAGGCTCTAACACACTCCGCATGACCTCGAAAGCACCCCTGTCAGGCAGAGCCAGAGGTCCCCGCTCCGAGGAGCTAAAGACCCCTCGGCACCGACAGTGATGGCTCCGAGGCGATGTCAGAGCCGAACTCACCAGCGCAAGCACCGAGAGGGGGGCCGGACAAGGGTCCGATGCCACCCACCCCCTCGGAGCCGACGAGGGAAGTCCGGCGCCGAGATTCCTCCATGGAAGAAAACGGAGCCGACGACGGAGCCGAAGACAATTGTCTCGGCTCCGAGGTGACCACAGTCTCGGTTCCGACACGACCCGGCTCCGAGCTCAAGAGAGTCAAAGGAGGAAGGAGTTGATGGACCGGGACAGGCACCGACTGATGAGTCGGGCTCTGAAGCATCTGGGCTAGTGCCTCAGACTTGAGTAGTCGACTCACCACCCTCTGAAGGTCATGATCAGACAGCCTCGATGACCTAGAGGAATGAGACCTTTGGCTCCGTTCAGACAGCAGGGGAGAACCTGGAGCCGAATGAACGGAGCCAAGAGAAGGTGACCTAGACCTCTTTCTGGTTGTCGGCTCCGAAGATCTTGTCGGAGCCGACACGGGTACCTCGATAACCTCGGCTCCGGCCGGAGCCGAGGAGCCACAGAAACTGTGGACTGAGTCTTATCGGGTCCAGCCGGAGCCGATAAAGGAAAGGTTGAACAACCTGAGGTCTCGGCTCAGAAGCCGGAGCCGAAGACCTCGATGCCTTGGAGGGCTTCCCTGTTGAGACAGACAGGGAATCCTCAGGCTTCAACAAGCCTCTCAAAATGAGCTTGTTTTTTCTTTCCTGCAGGACCCTGGGGCTGAAGCCATGGCAGACAGCACAGGAGTCCTGCAGGTGCAAAGGCCCCAGACAATAGACACAAGAAGTGTGAGCGTCTGTCAGAGACATTTTCTGACAGCACGCATCACACTTCTTGAACTGAGACCTTTGCTTCTTTAGACATAGCCTAACTGGTGAACACAAACACACACTCAAACACACCAGTTATACCCTGTCAAAAAACACAATTATATTAAAAGTATACTAAAAATAAGTACAATAAGCACTAGTACACTACACAAACACTCCCTAGGGAAGGGAAGGCCTAAGGCCCAAGGGAAGAACTAAAAGTTCTTTTGACAAGAAACGGGAAGAAAAAAGGTTCGGGGATAGAGTTTAATAAAACTACACTAACTTAGGAATAATTAAACTAAAAAAAGGGGAAACAAGAGTAACTTTTATAGAAAAAGTTAAAACTTACCAGGAACCGGTAGAAAAACCAACCTCGAAGCTGTAGCGGCAAACGAGATCTGGGATAACTCTCGCCTAGCATTGTGGGATATAAGGGGAGCCTCGAGCCGGTGGAACCAACTCTCGAGCTTTAGAGTGGCCGAGTCGGAGCCGAGGTCGGCTCCGAACCCATCCAGCAAGAATGAAGGCGAGATAGACAACTTAACATTTGGCATTTACAAAAGAAGCAATAGAACTGTATAACAGTTTTGAATTTACTAAATCAGAGTTCAAACAACTAACTGTGGGAAAATTAATTTCAGCAATGGTATAAGGTTAGGAAGACATGTGTGTATGTGTGCGTGCGCACATGATTTAGTTAGAAGTATCCCAGAGAACTATGAATTGTTACAGTTAGTGGAACTGTTTATAAGAAGAAAGATTTTTTGTGAGTCCCAAACACATTCTCATAGGTGAACTGGTAATTTTCTAAATTGGTTATATGTGTGTATATATGATGCCTACATAGACTAACATTCCATTAATGATTTGTTTTCTGCCTTATGTCACAAGAGCCATTAGCTCCCATACAATCTTGAATAAGATAAAGCAAGTATTGAAAAGTTAATGACTACAAATGATTTAGAAATTCAAATACTGCTCATGGTATACATTTTTTTTTTTACTTTTACACCAACTTTTACACCAGCTTCTAGAAAGTAGCCCCCCAAGGTTCTACTGTTATGTACCATCTTAAACAGTACCTAAAAAAAATCCTCTTGCAATGGCAAGCTTAAGAATAAAAAATATATGTATGTCTGTATGAATTTATGTATTTATTATTCGTTATCCATCTATGTTGAATGTGAATTAAAAAAAGCCCTTTGCAATGCTGACACGGTCCTAAAAGATACAGGAAGTTTTCTTCAAGATCTCTACTCTAAGACCAACTGTTTAACAGATTATGAAGATGTCTTATTGGTATCTATGGACATTGCTAGTCTATTTACTGTTATACCCAATGATTATGGTCTTCATGCCATCAAGACCTTTCTATCTCGAAATAACATTAGTGCTAATTTGTTATGCACTTTACTGGAGCTAGTTTTGAAAAATAACATCTTTGTTTATGGTGAAAACTTCTATTTACAGACATGGGGAGTAGCAATGGGCAACCCATGTGCTAACAGTTATTCCAACTTAGTTCTGGCCCAATGGGAAAGTGCTGAAGTATTGAGTGGAGCAAATCCTTGGAATGGTCATCTCCTTTACTATGGCCGATCTGTAGATGCCATTTTTATTTTGTGGAAAGGGAATACTGATGATTTGATGTCCTTTATTGGATACATTAATCAAAATACTGATTTTCTAGAATTTAAGGCCAAATTTTCAGCCACTGAAATAGATTTTCTGGATGTAACGATTAGCTTACATCCAAGCAAGGGATTAAGTACCAACATTTTAGGAATCCTACTTGGAACAATCACTATTTGCATAAGCAAAGTATGCATCCTAAGCACATTTTCAATAACATCTATGAAAATCAAGTATTGCGTGCCTCGAGACTTTGTACCGAAGAAGAAAATTATGAGACCGAGCGGATTAACCTCATTAAAAACCTAAGAGAAAGAGGTTATAAAGATGGCAATCTATCTATGAAAAGTAATAGTAAAGAACTTAGAACTAAAGGCAGACCTTATTTTTTATCTCAAGCAACTTCTCCAACAACGATTGCTTCCATCAATAGAGTTAAAGAGACACGATTCAAGTGTATGTTGACATATAGTAATGATAGTACACAGATTTGTGAAGTCATCAAGAGATTCTGGCCTATATTAACCACCGATGATAAAATTAAGAAAGTTGTTGGTGATACTCGCTGTTTTATTTTCAAAAACAAGAAAAACATCAAGAGACTTATGTGCAATAAAGATGAGTTCAGTCATAGGAAATGCTCTGAGAGAAAAGGCACTTTCAAATGCCTTAGGTGCAAAGCCTGTTCTTATATAGATAGTAATAATTCCTTTACTCATCCAGTAACAGGAAAGATTTATTTTTCCAATTACTATGCCGACTGTAATACTAAACATCTAATTTATATAGCTACATGTTGCCAATGCGAAGCCTTCTATATAGGCAAGACAGACCAGAGACTTAAAGATCGGATCCTGAAACATCTTAGGGACATATTCCACAAGGATATGAATAATGCATTGGCAGCACATCAATTTGACAATCCTACACATTATTTCAAGTTTAAAGTCTTGGAGGTGATGACTGTAACGAACAGAGCAGGAGACATTAATAACCACACTGAATTGCGTGAGATTAACTGGATAATTAATCTCCAAGCACATCATAGACCTGGATTGAATATTGTTGTTCCATTAAAACCTATTCTAAAAGCCAGGAGAAATGTAATTGGACATTAAAAAGATGTTAAAATTTCCCTAACATTCACATGGCTGATGTCAATGTTTTTTTATTTTTATTTGTGTATGAGAATAGAGACTTTATTAACCTCCACAGCTAATTAAGCAATATACATATATTTTTTCTTGTGGTCCATCAACCTTGGTCATTGGAGAATGACCGTATTGGTCGCTATATAGTATACTAGAATTCAATATATGTCTAAATCTATTGATATGTTCATTTTATGTTATACAGCGATTATTATCTACCATGATTCATCTTCTTAAGCGATTAATGTTTAGTGCAAAATATCTCTACGCTCTAAGAGGTTCCTTCTTTATGGTTTTATTTGAATAAGCTAATATTGCTATGTGTATGTCACTTGGTTGATGCTGAATTCCTAAATGTGAATAATGCGCATCCATGAATTGTTTGTTTTGGCTACTTGTAGCGATCTTTGTGGTTCACATACTTTTTATTTTATATAGTCACCAAAAAATGGCCTATAATAGATGCCGCTGAGCTGAACTGTGGAAGTCATGTGCGAGGTGTTTGTTTTTATTTTCTGTTTGCTCCGCATGCTTAATGAGGAGTTATTTGGCGGCTGCTAATTTCCATTGGTTGATGCTTCCTTCTTCCAGACCTATGAGAATCTGTTGTTAGCATATCATCCATTGGGGAATTGCCCTCCTGGATTGACCTATGGAGAAGAGTTGAGTTTGCTCTATTCCATTGTTTGTTCAACATAATGAACCAATGCCATTGACTATTCGTTAAACACAGAAGTTGCTGTGTTATCACTGGCCATGAGCCAACTGTGAAGATTATTCAATGATTAAGTTGTTCTTAACGTTTTTGTGATGTTTGTGATTGTCTGCATACATCCTTATGTTTTTTGCTTACAATGATGACTGATAATATTTAAGAATTATCTAGTGTTTGAGCCACGTACAGTGTTCTCATGATCTTTGTGGTTCGCTTACTTTTTATTTTACATAGGCATCAAAAAACGGCCTGTTGTAGATGCCGCTGAGCTGAATTGTGGAAGTCATGTGCGAGGAGTTTGTTTTTGTTTTCTGTTTGCTTCGCATGCTTAATAAGGAGTTATTTGGTGGCTGTTAATTTCCATTGGTTGCTGCTCCCTTCTTCCAGACTTATGAGAATCTGTTTTTAGCATACCATCTATTGGGGAATTGCCCTTCTGGACTGGCCTATGGAGAAGAGTTGAGTTTGCTCTATTCCATTGGTTGTTCAGCATAATGAACTAATGCAATAGGCTGTTTGTTAAACACAGAAGTTGCTGTGCTCTCACTGGTCATGAGCCAATTGTGAAGATCATTTAACCCTTAAGTTGTTCTTAATGTTTTTGTGATGGCTTTTGTGATGTTTGTGATTGCCTGCGCACATCCTTATGTTTTTTGCTTATAATGATGACTGATAATATTTAAGAATTATCCAGCGCTTGAGCCACGTACAGTGTTCTCATGATGCTTGTGATTCTCTGCATATGCTTTCACTTTTCTTTATTTCTGCTAATCCATGTTTGTTGGCTGGTGATGATAGCCGATCGTTTTTGCAGCTAGGTAGGATACGTTATGAACTCCTGTTGGATAGCTACTATGCTAATCTACCTACCAGAGATTGGCTTTAGTGCACTATCTATTGGTCAATCGTTTCGTTGATTGACCTATCAGGAGAGATGCACTAACATTATTCTATTGGCTATGAAATGTTATGAAGAACGAATGCCGTTGATTATTTATTTTATTTTGTTATGTATTTTCAGCCAACAGCTGATGAACCTCTGTAGGACGATAGTTGTCACTGGAGACTCATTCCATTATATACATTCTTGTAGACATTTTGTAGTGACTTTTATGATTTATAGTTCACTCAACTATTAGAAAATGTTGTTTGACAATTGCCGCTGCTTTGATTTAAGGAATTTTATAGACAGCGATGGTTATCTTTCTTTTGTTTAGCTGTTAGCTTATTTTCTTATCTGATTATGAGTTCTAAAAAAGAGGCCGGTGTGATTACATGTACTATATTTTTTCAGCTGGTGTCTCTGATATTGATCCAACGAGAGACTATTTATATTATACTTTCCATTGTACAATTGTTTTCGCAAACAACCTATTAAAGAGGGAAGTGTTCTCTTTGCTCCACGGGTTGTTTAGCATAATAAAAGAGTTAATGCCATAGGTTGTCTATCATATATGAAAGCTATTATGGACGAATAGGAAATAAGATACAGTAAGGTGTTGAATACTGTTTGGCGGTATCATCACTATTTGATTAGCTTTAATTACATCGAATGAAACCTACTTTGTTATTTTGATTGGATGTTAGTTTTACCTTTCGTCCTATAAGAAACTAAAAATTTTGAATACAACCATTGGCTACTAACTTCATTACCATTTTAGAATTAGAAAGTTGATTGGATGGTTGTTTCTTTTTAAATTATGTTTTAGATAGAAGCGTTACGATCCGATGAAGGCTGAATAGCCGAAAGCGCTCATCGATTTTTATCTCATACAGTTTGTTTTTAAGTGTTTGTCTTTAATAAACACTTTGTATTTTTTCATTTGGTCGTTTATCTGGAATTTGAACAATCCAGTTGCCGTGGTGGTGCTCTGAAGTCTTCACTTGTTGCTTCATTTGTTAACTTGGTCAGAGTTCATAGTTTGTTCTGTGTGTGAAACTTGATGGCAATTCTCACAAAGAGGTTATCATAATCTCCATCTAAGAGGTTCCCATTTGAGAAAGTTAACAGCATGTATGCACCTACTCAGGCACTCAGGATTTAGAAAACAGTTTAATTCCCTGGCAATTGTAGTTTTTTTATTGAATTCATGAACAGAGTTAGTTCTAAGAATGTGAACTAATTTTATCAAAAGTGTGTCATAATGAGGCATGTTGCACAAAGTACAAAAATCGGATCTATGTAACTTTGATATTTAAGTGTGTGTAAACTCTGCACAGACTAGTATTACTCACTTGATATTTCGGGTCAGATAAAGTGGATATATTTGCAGCAGAAGTTAATGGATGGGGTTGGAACAAATCAAAATAATTATTTAGAAAGGATATAATAAGGACTGACTGCAAACCCTGCCTTAGTGGGAGAAGGTGACACCTGCCCTAATGAACTCTTTTTATTTATTGAGGACTCAAACTCTTCACATTGTGACACACACAATATTCTGGTTAGACATGAGCTTGGCTGCAGAGTCTGTCCGCTCTATTAACCAGCTGAACAGGTCACGTCTTCTCCACATCATTTCAACTACCTGTAAAACTAGCTTGTAAACAGGATAGTGTTCATCCAATAGAATTTCATCATCAGTTGCTTGTTCTTTTCAGTGTATTTGTGTTAGCAGTCCTATTCAGTCAAATCGAACAATCGGGTTGGGAGGGTGGTCTAATGGTTAAGGTGTTTGCCTTACAAACACAAGGTGCAGGGTTTGAGGCTCACAAGGGATAATTGGCTAGGCTTAAAATGGCTCACAAGGGCAGTTAGCTTAGTACTAACCTATGAACCTATGAAATGTGATGTCTTCTACTGTAAGACTTTGTGTATTTGTAGGGTATCAGTAATGTGTACTGCTTTGCAGAAACATAAGATAATTCATGATGTCCTGCCAGCGTCAGACTTTATGGCTTATTGGTCCATGTATTCATCCAGTAATGTGAATCGGGTGCCATGTACATCAAGACAGCGCAGTGATGCAGCAGTAGCATTGTTGCCTCACAGTAAGGGGTTCTCCGGTTCGATTATCGGCTGGATTGTCTTCTATGCGGAGTCTGCATGTCCTCCCTGCATTCGTGTGGGTTTTCTCTGGTTACACCGGTTTCCTCCCATGTTTTAAAGACATGCGTCTGGAATATTTCTCCCTGGGCTGCCGCTGAAAATTGGTTTCGCTCCAAGTCAGACTTTCCCAGTAAACAAATGTTAAATAAATAAATATGTGTTCCTCCAGTAATAAGAGTTGGTTGGCAGGGATCAGGCTGGCTTGTTGACTCCTCAGTGCCTCCTACCCATTCCTTCCACAGGTTGCTTGCAGACTTAGCATTGCTGCTTGGTTGGAGAAGAAATATATGTTTCTATGCATACCCAATTCCCCAACTCATGTTGGAAAATCTCTGTCTGATGCAGCATGAGCCAACATGGCCACTAGAGGTAAACAATGCACCCAGTCACCACTGCCACATGCCAAGCTTTCCAGCATACAAGTATGTGAAATCTCTCGTCAAATTCTGCTAAGAACACTTGACAAAAAAAATTGGGAAACCTAAAATATACTTATATATTGAACTTCAAGTAGCTGTTGTTAGGTGTAAATTGGCATTTACAAAAGAAGCAATAGAACTGCATAACAGTTTTGAATTTATTAAATCAGAGTTTAAACAACTAACTGTGGGAAAAGTAACTTCAGCAATGGTATAAGGTTAGGAAGACGTGTGTATGTGTCCGTGCGCACATGATTTAGTTAGAAGTATCCCAGAGAACTATGAATTGTTACAGTTAGTGGAACTCTTTATAAGGAGAAAGATTTTTTTTGTGAGTCCCAAACACATTCTCATAGGTGAACTGGCAAATCTCTAAATTGGTTATATGTGTGTATATATGCTGCCTACACAGACTAACATTCCATTAATGATTTGTTTTCTGCCTTATGTCACAAGAGCCATTAGCTCCCATACAACCTTGAATAAGATAAAGCAAGTATTGAAAAGTTAATGACTACAAATGATTTAGAAATTCAAATACTGCTCAGGGTGAAAAGTTTTTTTTTTTACTTTTAAACCAACTTTTACACCTGCTTCTAGAATGTAGCCCCCCAAGGTTCTACTCTTATGTACCATCTTAAACAGTACCTAAAAAATCATCTTGCAATGGCAAGCTTAAGAATAAAAAATATATGTATGTCTGTATGAATTTATGTATTTATTTAATTTTGTCTTTTGATTTACACATTTGCTGACTTGGTAGAGCACTAACAGATGTGGATCTTCTTCAGGCTCAACCTGCGGTATGCAGCTGTATTTCATATTGCAAATTTCACACTACAGAATTAAATGTTGATATCATTACAACAACACTTAGTTAATGCTCCCATCACAATTTGTTTAGGTTTCCTACAACCACCATGAGAAAAAAAACTGTTCACTGAATGGAGAAAGTTACTAAGGATTTGAATAAATTAGTGGCATAAAGGTTTAGACCAAACTGCATTTCAGCTGTGACAATGGTATGACTGGGATTCTCCTTGTATGATAATAAATACTGAAAACAACACCCCCTAAATGTTTGTGAATTAAATGAAACTTTAACTTATGTGTAATACAAAGGCAATACCTTTTCTAAAGTAGGCTCTTTTACATGTGAAGAATCAACTCTCCCACAGGTGTTTAAGATTATCATAGGTTTCACTGTAGATCTTTGGGATGACAGCCACATCTCACCTGAGTCAGATCAAGGGTTTTAGAAATGCATGTCTGTTTTCAAAATCACTAAGTTCTTTCATATTCTAGTGTATTTAGACTGTCAGATACTGGCAGTTCCTCACTCTGTTGGTTATGTTCCACATGGCGGCGGTAGTGGTGGTCATGGCTGAGCTTCCTGCCACACATACATAGAAGTAGCACTGCAAATCATTTACATGGGCTGTACTAGTGCCCACATTTTGGGGAGCTGTCCACTTCTCATCATTCTCCTAACCTCCACAAAACATTCACTCACAAACCACTTTAAAGTTGAAGGGACCCTGACGAGGATGCTTGGTAGTGACCTACCTCTTGTATGAGAACCAGAAAACGAGTAATAATTCACACTGAGGTGTCTGAGCTCAGGGTTATGATACAAAACTGAATAGCAAAAACAGCAAAAAACAAATTTTATGAAAACAAGCTTTAGCATGTATATACTGTGCAGCAATTAATATGAAATAATAATCATAATAATATCTTATGGCAAAATGATGTATCATTAAGTTAGTTCATGTACTGGAATAATGATTATAGTTTCTGGGTAGGAGGGAGTCATTCTTGTTGACAGAGTGAAGAGACCACTTAGGACAATACAGCATAGATTTGGAAATAAGCACAAAAACTATATTATTTGTTATGTAAAATAAATAAATACTTTTGTCATACTGGTTGCCAATGAAAAAATCTAAATGAAATGTCAGTAGCTCAGTGATTAGATCTGACATGATAGCTCCAAGGTCCTGACTGCAATCCTGATTTCTGGTTACAGTCTGTGTGAAAGTTCCATATATTCTTATTTTTAAACACCTTTATTGAATTATCACTTAAGACACAGTCAAATGTACATTAACAGAAAACAAACCATATTAACGTTTTTCCTTTTACATACATTATATATCACATATCTTTTCTTTATAACTGTTACCTGTCCAACATTAGATAAATTGCTGAATTCCATCTGCTCAAATTAGATAAATTACTGAATTCCTGCCTTCCTTTAGACCTCACTTTTTCTCCTCCTGAACATTATTATGCATGTATTTTTCTCACAATTTCTATTTATTTCTAAGTAATTTGCTCCTTCCCTTTTCAAATGATCCCCTTTCCAGTTCTTTTATGTTTTTTTATAATATTCAGTACTTCAAATACAGTTGGTTTAGACTTTTATTTCCAACTTCTAGTAACTGCTTTTTTGGCAGCCAACAAAATTAAACTTAAAAAGTCCTACATCTAGGACATTCAGATCCTGTCTCCCAGCTCAAAAAAAAAAATAATTTCCTTAGTTACACCCATTTGCTCAGCCAATATTTCTGACGGAGTACTCTGTTGGGAAATTTTAAGATCTGCCAACTCATTACACTCCCAAAACATATTGCCCCTAGTTACCACTTCCAGTATTTCCTATCTACTTGTCAAATAATTAAGTCTGCTTGGGGTACACAAATACATATACAAACACTTCCAAACAAAACCCCAATCCTTCTGGACTTTGCTGCATACTTCGGAGCTATGTATATGTCCTCCTGTTTTTCCATTGCAAGTTGCTTTTCTAGTTTCTCCTGCCAATCTTTTCTAACCTCCTCTGATTGTTTCTTTACTTGTTTATGTCCTCTGTTTCTTATACTTATTGTGCAATGCTTTATATGCCCTACTAATTATCCTTTTTTTAACAGCAGCTTCTGTTCAACATTCAACTGAAGACTGTATCAGAGCAGGTCTTTCACTTAGGATTCCCCTATATATTACTCTTTGCTTTTACTCTGATATCAATTACTGGTAGGGAAGGCAGTCTCTAGCCTGCAATCCAAATGTCTTCTGGGCTTCATCCCACTGTGTTACCTTTCCCTCTCTAGTTATTTGCTCCAGTACCTTGGTTCCTTTGCCAGTTTTATCCAGTAAATTCCAGGCCCTTCTTGCCTATTTTCTGTACCCCTATTTACAGTAATCCCTATTAGCAAGATCTCTTTAGATTTTAGAATACTTTCTGCTACTTTATGAATATAATAGTTGTTGTTACTCTCCTTAAGGAGCTGCACCGGAAGTCCCACTCTGTCCTTATTTCTTGAACTCCTCCCTGCTTCATCATCATCATCACCTCTTTCCACTGTTTTGCTTACATTACTTTTATGATGTGTAAACTATAATATCTTTTAGAATGTATAGATATAATGTTAACTAACTGAATGATTCCTTGATCTCAAGAGTTTAACCTATGAGATGTCATTTAGTTTTTTTAAACATCTGTACTGAACATGATTTTTTAAATGGTGGCACAGGTACACATATAAGAATAGAAAAGAAAGCAAACTATAACATTTCCAGTTTGCTTTCATTCATTCATGCAGCATAAATATGTTTTCAACAACTTTCATTCACAACATTACATGAATTGCTCAAGTACGGCTTTCCCTTAAACCTCACTCCTCCTTCTTCTAAACATTGTTCTGCATGTCTTGTTCCCACAAACTTAGTTTAATTCCATGAAATTTGCTTCTTCCATTTTTAAAGATGCCACCACCAGTTTTTATCTTTTTTAGAATGTTCATTATTTCAATTACAACTACTTTAGATTTTGATTTCCATTTGATAGTAATTGCCTGTTTTGCAGCCAATCACCTTAGACTTGCTAAGGCTTCACTGTGTCTAGGCAATTCAGATCCTGAGTCCCAGCTCAAAAAGTAATTTTCTTAGTTACAACCATATGCCATCCTAACATTTCTAATAGAGTACTCTGCTGGGGATTTTTAAAATATGTCAACTCACTGCAAAACATAATTCCATTTACCTCTCACTTTCTCACCACACCTCCACAATTTAGGTCCATAGGTGCATACTAGGCTAATGGCCCTGGAGCCTTTACAAGCCTAGCCCATAGAAGTGCCCTGGCATCATGCCGCCCAATGTTAGTTCCCAGTGCCTCTATCAAGTAGTGCCACTGGAGTGATCCCTGGCGTGAACTTTCTATTTCCCATCCACTCATCGAGACTTCTCTTGAAGAGGGCCAGTGAAGTGCTCTGCTTGACATGTATGGGAAGTCTATTCCAGAGCATGGACAGTCTCTGGGTTATGAACCAGTCACTCTAGCATGTTCAGTTGATTGTGGTAATGAGGTTGACGTCCTGCAGCATGTGGTGCGGAGGGATTGGGACTTCTTTAGATGTAGCCTTTCTAACAGAGTTGCGTCAGACATGGCTTTGTAAGTCAAACAGAGATCGCCTCTTAGTAGATGATATGAGACAGAGAACAGCTAGAGTTTTTGGAGTCTGTCCATGTAGGACATGTGTTTAAGGCCTAGGATCCTCTTCCTGAGGTACTTTTATAGCCTTTCCAGCTGCTGCATGTGTCTAGTAAGGTACATGCGAAATGGGGAATTATACTTGATGGTTGGCCTAATGAGGGAAGAGTACAGCGAGATGATGATCTCTTTCTTCTTGGATGCAAAACCCTTGGTAATGAGGTGTGCCACATAGAAGGACTTTCTGACCACAGCAGCAATGTGGTGATCAAAGGAGAGGTTGCTGTCAACCTGTGTCCCTACATCTCTTCTAACACCTTCAGTGTTCAGTGTGCTCCCATCAATGTGGTAATTAGTGGGAACTGAGTTTTTCCCAAAGGGGATGATGATGCATTTTTTGGCATTAAGCTTAAGGCCATGGTTTCGACACCAGTCATTGGTCTCAGTGAGGCCTTTCTGTAGGATGTCTACATCACTTGGGGAATTAATAATGGCTCCCAGTTTGCAGTTGTCTGTGAACTTGGTCAGCCAGAGTCCCTCCAAGTTGGCCTGGACTCCTGAGAAGTAGATGCTAAATAGGAGAGGACCCAAGACCGATCCCTGTGGGATTCCACTCATGACAGGTCGGCAGTCTGAGTTGGTGTCCGTTACTTTCATACTGTGGGTTCAATCTGTGAGCCAATTTGCAGCCCGCCTAGTGATATAGGGGGTGATGCCTAATTTGGCAAGTTTATCAATAATTCCTGAGTGGGGAATGGTATCAAAGGCCTTGGCCAGATCGAGGTAGGCTGTATGCCTTGCCTTCATCTACAGCTCTGGTGACTGACTTAAAGAAGTCAACCAGGTTGAGCAGGCATGATCTACCTTTCACAAAATCAAACTGAGTGGGATCTACAGTTTGGAGATTCCCTATATCCTTGTTAATTAGGTCCATGATGATGCGCTCCATAGCCTTATATATCAGACTCGTCAGGCTAATGGGGTGATAATTCCCAGGGTCTGTAGTCGCTCCCCCTTTATGGAGAGGGACGACTGTAGCAGTGCGCCATTCAGTAGAGACAAAGCTTGAGGTGAGGCTGTGACTGAACAGGGCACACAGATGTGGTGCCAGTTCATTTTGTAGTTCATGTAGAACACATCCAGGGATATTGCCGGGTCCCATGGAATCTGTATTCTTGGCCTTGGAGAATGCAGCTTTAACCTGTGCTGCAGTAATGCTGGGTGCCTGACATTCCTCCAGTATTGTGATTCGTCCTTTAGGGGGGGAGAGAGGGATAAAGTCAGCACCGATCTATTGGCTCAATATAGGAGGTACCATTGTGCAGTAACGCAGAGCAAACCCGGGTATTGCCATGGAGATTCTTGATATAACTATAGAAGGCTTTGTGGTTGTTTTTAGTGTCTGCCGGAATTCTGCCTTCATAGCTGGCTTTAGAGGTTTTTATGAGGGACCTCAACTTTTTGTTAAGGCTAATAAGGTAGTTTTTCCAGTCTTAGGACTTCACCTTTTTCTTCAACAGTTTCTTCTTCTACTCTAGAGTTTATTAATGACAGGGGACCACCAGATTGGCTTCCTTTTTTTGAAGGAAAGTGTCTTGGTTCTGTTGGGTATGGCTAGTTCCAAGCATTTATGTATGTATTCATACAGTGCATTGATGTATAGTTTGGCAGTCATGCATCTATTTTCCATTGACATGGATGCCATGAAGTAGCCACCTCTGTTTTTAGGAGCCCAAAGTCAGGTTTGGAGAAGTTTTTCATGGTGGTTACTTTTGCGGGGAGTGTGGGTGAGATGTCAATTTCCATGGTGACTAGTTTGTGGTCAGACCTAATCAAGGAGGAATTGACTATTGGTTGCCCATGTTAGTAATAACCAGGTCAAGGACGTTGCTTCGTTTAGTGGGGGTAAGAATGAGCTGGTCCAAGGCATTGGAACTGATAAATTCCAGGAAGCATTGGGCCAGTGTATTGGTGCATGAGTAGTTTTCTCAGCTGATAGAGGGGTAGATGAAGTCACCTAGTATGAGAGTGTTGGGTTAGACCCTAACAGTTTCCAGGGTGCTTAGGAACGTGGAGTGAGAGTCTTGGGACATGGGTTGGGACCTATAGCAGACTACGGCCTGAATCGTTGTCTTACCCAATGTTAGTTGTACCTGAAGTATCTCAGATTCATTATGCTAGGCTACTAGTCTGGAGATGTGCATATCCTTTATGCATATGGAGACACCACTGCCTTTGAAGCTTTGGTCCATGTTCTGGGGCCGAAAGGTGTGGAATGAGTTAGAGTCTGGTAGTGCAGGGATGCTTTCTGCTGCTTTACACCAGGTCTCCGTTACAGCACAAATGTCAATGTTCTCCATTTTGAGGAGTGCTTTCAGCAAATGCATCTTGATATTTAGGCTTCTAGCATTGAGCAGCATGACTCTCAGATTGCATTTATTTATAGCTGTTATGGTGGTAATTTGGTCTTTGGAACATCACCTAAAAAGGCACTATAGGGGTGGCAAGACCTTTAGCCAGTATCCGGAAACCCAGGGGTGACAGATACAGGCCATCTCTGGCACAGCATCGAGGTCTGTCAATCATGTCATCCTAAGCAGACAGATACTGGATCCTCTTAGAATGACACCAGAAACTTAGCTAATTGTTGAAGTCAATCATTTTCTGCTTGTATTGCGGTATCATTCTGGACGATGGCAGGATGCTGCTCAGGGCTAGGGTCATACCTGCCTGGGCCACATAATCCAAGAGCTCCTCCATGTCTCTTTTCATGTAGTCCAGGGAGGTGCGTCTCAGGCCATTCACACCCACATGGACAGTGACAGAGTCATACTTGTACTTGTTGTGGAGGGACCCGAGTCCATGTGTTATGTGTCAGATTCTGGCACCTGATAGCCGACTGTTACCTTCTCCTTATTCAACCTAGTGAGTGGGACATCAGTGTGCCTCACTATTGAGTCACCTATGATTAGTGTATTGGGCAAGCTGTTTTGCCTTTGTGGCTTAGGTTGAGGGGCACACTGTGTAGGTGAGCTATGTGTCTTGGGGTTTATGCTGTGTTGTGGTGGTTGAGTGCATCTCTGCCTTGGAGGTCTCTGCTGTTTGGGTAGATTTTTATTGAGAGCCTCTGCGAATGTGGGTGTGTGGTTTGTGTTTTTATGTGAGAGCTGTGATAGTGGGTGTTCTGGAGGGCTATGTGTTGCATGAGGTGTGGTGCAGGTGTTGACCTTCTCCTCTTGACTAGCTATACCGGTCTTGGCTTGAGAGTGCATGGCTTCCAGTTTGGATATATAACTGCACTGCTCACAAGTCTGAGTGTTGAGAGGTAAGAGGTGAGGGCTGTCTGTGTACAGGAGGCAGTTGCTACACTGCCTCAGAATGCCCAAGTTCACCAGGTTAATTGGAGAAAGCACAGGGAACTGACATTTAGACATGCCAGGAAGGATGATCATTATTACTAAGTACTGGAGTTGTTTCTTTATATAGTCCTTTTACAGGAAAAATGTCACTCAAGGTGTCTGAGTCTGTACAGAGCACTGCCAAACACTTGAGGGGAAACTAATACGTAGACCCTGAAAATTTAAGGATGAAGTATTTAGGCAGATATTATGAAGTTAGAAAGAAATCAAGCAGTACTTACTGAAAAATAAAGAATTAGCTTGTCAAGAATGATGAAAAGAGGGGAGTCGCATGAATGGCTACTGCCTGGCTACTACTAATGCTGCTCTCAGCACAGCTTCACTCTGTTGGAATACAATACTCCTTTACTTCTTTTCTCACCAGAAGCAAAATATTAGCAGCAATTCCAAGAAGAGAAGCAGGCCACAGCCTGTTTGGTGATCCACAGTCTTGTCCCAGATGATGCAAAGATCTGCAGGCTTGTAGCCTTTTTCTGGTACATACCTCGAATAGCAACCAGACCAATCAGGTACATTAAGCACAAGCACTCACACTCCAACCAGAAAGTGTCAGGAATCAATGCACTCTGCTCCTACTCTCACCGGGATCAGAATATAACACAGATTCCAAGCTGTCACCTATAAAGCAGTTATTAAGCTTTCTGGTGATCAGCAGTCTCCAGGAAATAATGTAACTGCACTGCTTCTCTCACCAGGAGAAAACAGAAACACTAATCCCAAGATGACTACTGAGAGGCAGAATGTGAGCTTTTCAGTAACTGGTGGTCTTGCAATAGATGCTTAACGGTAAGATGAAAAAAAAAATGGTTTATCCTAAACACTGCTATATCCGCATTTACTATATCCCTCAGGAAAATTCTTTTAAGTCTGCTTTGGTTATAAAAATATCTATGCAGACATTTCCATACAAAAATCCTAAACCTTTTAGAGTTTGTTGCTAACTTCGGAGCCATAGATATCCTGTCATTGTTCCTTTGTAAATTGCTTTTCCAGTCTCTATTCTCCATCTTTTATTACCTCCTCTGATTCTTACAATTATCATGCAATATTTTACATGCTCTACTAATTATTGCTTTTTAACAGCAGCCTTTTTTTCTAGATTCAACTAAAGGCACTACCAAAACTGGTCTTTTACTTAACACTCCCTATCCATTTCTCTTGTCTAAATTCTGATGTTAGTCCCTAGTGGGGAAGGCAATTTTGAACCTGCAATCTAAATGTCTCTTTGGCTTCATCCCACTTTATCTTTCTCTCTTTAGTTATTTGCTTCCAGTACCTTGTCTCCTTTGTTAATTTTTTCAATTAAGATCAATCCCCATGTTGCCTATTTTCTTTATGCCTAATATTACTAAAATCTATGTTCTTCATTCCCATGTTGACATAGTTACTAAAATACCATCTACTACTTTATGAGTATAATAATATCTATAGTTGTTTTTTTTAAATAAGAAACATATTTTTTAAATTATCATGTATGACACAGGCAATGTTATGTTTTAATAAATGAAAATAAACCATGCCTACACAATCTCAATTGCAAACATTCTACATTACAAACCGTGCAGACACAACTGTAGCTGCAAACATTATACACCACTTATAATATATCCAGCCATTGTCAGTCAGCCATTAAATAACTCATTCAGATTCTGCTGTCTTTTAAATCTCATTCCTCCTCTACATGTATTAATCCCATACTTCCCTTTTTTTCCTATGTAATTTTCTCCAACCCTTTTCTAAAGATCCCAGTTCCAGTTGTTTTATCTCTGTTACTATCTTCTCTGCATCTAGTAAAGTTGGATTAGACTTTGGTTTCCATTTTCTAGCAATTGCTTTTTTGGCAGCCATCATAATTAGACTCAGCAGGGCCTTATTATGTCTAGGCAATTATGATTCTGTATCATAGCTCAAAAAATCATTTCCTTAGTTACACCAGTTTGCTCACCCAGCATCTCCGACAGAGTAGTCTGCAAGGAATCACTAAAGTCTGCCAACTCATTACACTCCCAAAAAATATATTCCCAGTTACCTCCTTCTTCCCCATCATACCGCCAACATTTGCTGTCTACCTGAGGAAAAATTCTTTGGAGTCTGCCTAGGGCATAAAAATACCTATGTAAACACTTCCAAGCAAAGATCCGAAATCTTCTAGACTTTGTTGCATATTTGTGAGACTTGCATATATCCTTCATTGCTTCTTTGTGAATTGCTTATCCAATCTCTCTTCCCAATCCTTTCTAACCTCCTCTAATTTTTCTTTCTTAATGACAACTTCTATTCTAGATTCTGCTAAAAACTGTACCAGTTCTGGTCTTTTGTTTACGACCTCCCCCTCCCACTTTTCTTTCTCTTTGTCTATACACACATATCAATCCTTGACAGTAGGGAAGGCAGTATCTGACCTGCAGTCAAAATAAGATCTTGGCACATCTTCCCATTCTATTACCTATCCCTCTGTAATTACTTGCTCCCAATACCTTGGTTCTTTTGCCCGTTTTCTCCAATAAGTTCCAGCCCCCACTTGGCTATTGTCTGTATCCCTAATTGCAGTCATCCCTATTGGCAGAATCTCCTTTCTCCATTCCCGTGTTGGCTTAGTTCTTACAACACTTTCTGCTACTTTATGAATATAATATTCTGTATGATTATTGTTATTCTCCTTAAAGGTCTGTATCCAAAATCCCAGTCTCTCCTTGTTTCTTGAGATTCCCCCTGTTTCATCATCATCTCTTTCCACTTTGAATGATAGTTTTCTGCTTGTGCTGTGTACAGGAGATTAACTGTCTTGCTCTGAAATACCCCTTCAAATTGGGTAATCCCAATCTGCCCTGTTCTACTGGAAGAATAAACTTATCCCTCTTGACTGTTGCCATCTTCCCCTCCCAGATAAAATTCTTCAGCTCTTTATTAATTGCTATCCACAACTTCTCCTCTGGTTGATAAAAATATGTCTGACCTGTGTATAAGACTAAAGGGGCTAAAACATTTTAACTGCTTATATCTTGCTATTAATATGCATATAACAGAGTTTCCATTTTCTCAGTTTTTGTATTGTCTTTTGTTTAATCTCTTCCCACATACCTTTTGTTGCCACGCCATAATATTTTTTAATCTATACTCCTAAATACTTCATTTTATCATGTCCCCATAAGTATGGCTATTGCTCAACTAATTCGTATGTGGGTACATAATTTACTGTTATTGCCTTTGTTTTAGCTTCATTAATTTTGTATCCTGAAAAGACTTGAACCTGTCTCAGTATATTCCACAGCACTATAATGTCCATTTCTGGTTTTGTCAGGTATAAAATAATGTCATCTGCAAATAGAGACAGCTTTTCTTGATTACGATACCAATTATATCCTTGCATTTCTGAGTCCCTTATTTTGTTTGCCAATGGTTCTAAATATAATGCAAATAAAGGGGAGAGAGGACATCCCCGCTTGGTTCCTTTGTTCAAGCAGAGATTAACAGAGAGGCCCCCAGCCACTTTAATTTTCACCTCCAATTCCTCATATATCCTCCTAATCAGCCTTATAATTTTATCTGGAAATGTAAATGCTTCCATTGCTCTGGTCATAAAGTCCCAGCTAAATCTGGCAAATGCTTTCTCTGCATCAAGTCCCACCACCAACAGTGGTATTTTCTTGCATTTTGCTTCCCTCTGGATCATCAGTGCTCTGTTAATGTTCTCAAATGTTTGCCTCCCCTCCACAAAACTACACTGATCCATATATATATCAATTTTGGCATCACTTTTGCCATTCTTTTAGCCATTATAGTCATGGACACTAATCTTGGAGAATAATATGTGAATTCACTCCAAACTCCTAGTACTGAATTCACATATTTCATGCCAAATATTTTCATAAATTTCTTTAAAACACTACCCTCCTTTGTTATATTTTCCATTCTGTGCCCCCTAGACAAATTTTCACTGCTCCAAATCAAATTCCATTCCCCACCTACAAGTAATGTTCTTTGCTGAAAGCTGATTATTTCTCCCAGAATTTTCTTAAGCTCCATTATAGCAGTTTTAGGTGGAATATAAAGAGATGCTTGTGTAATCCTCCTCCCTTCCCAGTTACAAATCTAACATTATTGTCTTTTTCATCTTCTTCTGTTACTATTGGAGCTTCTGTTGCAATTAATGTAAGTACTCTTCTCTTCCTTTCCCCCAGGTATTCCGCTGAATAACCATCCTGAAAACCTTTCTTTATCAAATTCACATGTTCAGTTCTTTCCAACTGTGTATCCTGTACCATAGCTATTTGCACTCTACATTTTTTAATGTAATTCACTTCAGTTATTTCAAAAAACGTGTTGCCTGAATTCAAGTGAAAATGAAAAGAAGCCACATTAATAGAAAAGGGTATTAGAATCAGCTACATTTTGCTGCAGTTGCATGACCACGACAGAGAAAGTTAGAGATTCCATGCATTGCTTATGGTCTTCACCAAAAACATTAAATGTAAATCAGTCTTTTCCTCCTGGGCCTCCAATACCAAGGTACAATCAGTTTGTTGGACAGCTGGCAGACTTGTAAAGAAACTGAATCAGGTCATCAACCCATTGCCAACAAATGTCAAATATTTAAAAATAGTTTGTGCATTCCTAAACATCAACTGCATTCTGAGATTGACAGTATGTACTGTTTTCTTCCCTACAAAATTATCCCCACATTACCAGACATAAAAAAACAATAACATTGCTGTTTTTGTCTTTACAAAGCATTCTTTGCTACTCAGCTTATTCAGTGCACATAGTATTAGGTCTCGATTCTTTATGGATTTATTTCATTGGCTTCACCTAGTTATCTATTACATTTCAGAGTTTTAAGTTATAAAGATAGACTCTTCAAGGCATTAACAACTTTGCTATCTTTTCTTCCAGTTAAGTGCCATAAAACCTAGTGAATGCCTGAGAATGTAGGCTTACTCAAAAATTTCCTGTGCCAAACAGCAAAGAAGCCTTCTGCAATAAACCACATTTCATCGAATGCTGACACACCAGTTTTGTTAATGTGATTTGTTTCCACAGTGGACAGCTCAGGTATGAAAAACAAGAAGCCTGACAACACTGGCTGATAAATATTAAGTGGAGGAAGACTTTACAGACAAACAACTGTGTCATTGTCTGAAGGTGAAACAACAATAATGCTTAGAGGTTCATTTAAAAAAAAGCAGGACTATGAGTTTTAGTTATTTATTTTCATTTATTTGCTTTTTAACCCAGTTAATCATAGTGGGCCAGACACAATTTTCAGAAAGACCTGTAGAGGAAAGCATTAAACTGGCAAAACATGACACATACAATAGTTAAATATATATTGTTTTACAAATATTATTAAAAGAAAATATGTAACTAGGAAGTTACACGGAATTAGCTACTTACTATGCAATGTTAATGGCAGGTCTGGCAGATACAGCATATATTAATTATGCAGTATATGCAATATGCACTTGACAGACATAATACCCGACATATAACTTCTGGCATATATACACTTTGGGAAGTTTATGTTAGAGCACTCTCTCTCTCTCTCTCTATATATATATATATATATATGTGTGTGTATGTGTGTGTGTGTGTGTGTGTGTGTGTGTGTGTGTGTGTGTGTGTGTGTGTGTGTGTGTGTGTGTGTGTGTGTACACACACACACATATATATATATATATATATATATATATATATATATATATATACATACATATACACACACACACACTTTTTTTTTTTTAACATTTTTGCAGGGGGCAAGCACCCCCTGAAAATTATATATCAACTCCAAGATCGCACTACAGTGAGGAAAGGGGTAAATTTACAAATCCTCACTGTACTGCAATCTCCATTTAAAAACTCTGAGTTTTCAAAAACTCGATCATATGGTCTTGTCCACGTGATGTTCAAGTTTCTGAAAACTCAATCAACTGATAGGGACCCACATACATATATGTATACATGTACATAAATATCTGTTACAATTTAAAATCGACACCAGTGATAGCCTTTATGCACATATATGGATTTTAAGGAAAAAAATTTTATTGTGGATTACATTTTGTACGTTATAGCACATTCAAATGTGCAAAAAAGTTAAATTATGTATTTTTTTAAGTATGAGTTAAAGGGAATGTGTTATTTCAAGAAGTGCTTCACAAACTGCAGTAGATGTTTATCCCCTGACTTTTGCTAGTGAAATAAATATTGCTAAGTTTTAAATTATTGTAAGTTTCTGTTTACGCCATTTCTAGTGGTTGCAGACACAGGGTGAGCTTGAAAATGGTCCATTGGAATAAATGATCTGCCCAGGTCAACAAATCTATAAAATGAAATAAAATTAAACTTTGGTGCAGCAGTTAGTGTTGTTACCTCACAGCAACAGGTTCTCAGGTTTGACTCTTGGCTGGGGTGCCTTCTGTGTGGAGTTTGCATGTCCTCCCTGTGTTTGCGTGGCTTTCCTTCTACATTCCCAAGACATGCTGCAAGTGGATTGGACATTCTAAATTGGCCCTAGACGTGAGTGTGTGCCTTCTGAGGAAGGTTGGGAGCCGGGCTGGCAACTTGACACTGTAAAACTCTACTGCCACTCATTCTGTGGACACAAATGATTCGCTGCAGCTACCCCTAATGAGAGCAGCCGAAAGGAGCAGAAGAAGAAGGTATTTTTCAAGGTGGTTATACATAAAGAAGATTGCAAATCATTGTTACAGATTTCTGTAAAGCCTATAGCAGTTAATCTGATATTAAAGTATGTTCCTTGTCACATCTCTCATGTAGTAGATAACATCACAAACAATGAGCTCCTTAGGATTATGAGGAATACCACTGATGAGTTTTTATTGGAGTGAGAAAAGTGTGATTGCTCAGGGAGAACTTTCTCAGATAAGGATGCAATGAACAGCGTACAAACAGGATAGCAGATGGCCTAGAGTTGTGTGGTCAGGCAGATATTAATAGAGCACGTAAGAAGAGTGGAAAAGGTAATGTCAGTAGATGGAATGCTTTATTACTAAGCATGCAGAATCCAGTAGTTTTGAAGTTGTACAAGCGATTATAAAGAACAGGCCAATGTTATACGGTAAGGAAATAACATAGTTAGTATTGCTCCGTCTGTTGTTTATAGAAAGAGAAGAATATCAAATAAAGATTATGTCCAAAAGTATGGGTATGTTCAAATGGAATAGGTCCGTTGTCTATTCACATTGATTAGCAAAAGCCATTTTTAAAACTGACAGCATAAGTAAGTACGTTTGCTGGTAATGAGCTGCTTCTTGTAGTACAGGCTTATGGACGCCACTTGCATGTGTGTGCATTCCTGCTTACAAGTAACATGCAGGCACACCAACTCAGTAGCTGCTCCTGACATCCTCCCACACACCTTTCTGGGTCACAAATGCAGTAGACAAGCCAACCCCTCCCCCCAAGGATGGCCAAGCAAGCACTTTATGCTTAACTGCTGCTAACAATATGTTCATTGCCTATACTTTTGCCCTCCTATGGGGCCAGCATTTAGTAGGGGACAAACTCCAACATTAATCTCTACTGAGTAGGGCCTTTCTCTCCAGGTAGGAATGCCTTCAAGGCTACTATGCTATGCACTACACCCCCTACCGCATGAGTAGCAGGTGTACACAGGTCCTGTCGTACTGCAGTTAATTTGTGTTTACATATATGCCCCTGTGAGGAACTATCACTTTCTGTATGTTGATGCATGTCTCAGAAGCTCTGCCTTCTCCTAAATGTAAAGTTACTGGATTGCTCTCAGTGCAGAATCATTGGCAGTGATATATTACTGATGCAAGCTCACAATCTCCTATCCCGCGAGGCGAGAGGTGGCAAGCAAAACCTTGTAATTCTCTTCCTATTCTCTGCCATGTCCTGAAGCTCCTGGGACGCTAACTGAACCTAGGATTTCTGGGTCATAATCATGGCTTTATCCCCTCTATATCTTGGAGCTGGCTATACACTAAAAATTAATTGCAGCCAATCAGCTCACATTGCATGCTTTTGGGAGATAGAGGAAAAACTGAAGTGCTCACAGGAAACATCTGAGGACAGAAGGGAGAATAGCAAACACCAGCAGATAACAAATTTAGATTGGGATCAAACATATATTCTAGAGCTATGCGGGGAGAACAGTAGTGCCACCCAAATCAGAAAACAGCAAGCTTTTTTTTGTGGGGGTGGTCCTTTTCTCTCTTATGTCTACCAATGATCATCATCATCTTCTTCTTCTTCTTCATACCAGAGCTGACTGGAGGTCCTGTTATCCAGGCAACCATTAAGAGAGTTCAATCCAGTTCCTCTCCACCCTACATCATGATGACCCCAATCCCAGTGGCCTGATGGTCAGGCTGCACTACTCCTGACCAGGGCTACATATGTTTAAGGGTGGATCTTAACTGTTACTAGGCCAAGGAATTACCCAGTGGCCAGTGATCTGGCAATTATACTGCTGAGGTGCTGGTGCAGAATACAAGCCTTGTGATGCATGTACATGTCAGTGCATGCACAGACGTCTACCCAAAGTGCCATGCGCTGCTTAATGCACATTAAGGAGATGATGTGTTGTTTCACACTGCTGCAGCAAGTCTCAGCCTCTGCTGAAGGACAATCCCCTAACCTGAAATAATCCAGATATCAGTGTGAAGAATTAAAAAAAAAACATGAGCATGCTGAGTCACGCTACAAATCTAGTTTAGCACTTTTGTTCCAACAAGTTAACGGGACTTTCTCAGAACTCAAGAGTTGCATTATTTCCTTCACTATTTAAATAGAAACACTCAATAAAATAAAACAAAATTGTTTAATCAGATAAAAACCCTGTTTGCATTTTTTTGGAAGGACAATTCCCCCCAAGGTGCTGAGCCAGCAGCAGCCTTCCAATTGCCCGCTCTCCTTGCTGGATCCTCTAGCACTTTGATAATTATATTAAACAGGATCGTCTGGTTCAGTCAGGGTTTTATCTCTCTGTGTCATAGGTTCATAGGTAAGTACTTGGCTAGCTGTCCTTGCAGACCATTTTAACCTAGCCAGTTTCCCTTCTTGTGTTTGAAATAACCTGTCCCACTTGATTATACCCTGGTCTTACCCATCCCATGGTCAACAATTACATATTTCCCCTAATGAAAATATCTGAGATCGTACAATAGATAATTTGAGGGACCCATCATGAGAGAAATCATTTAGGAGTTGTATCTGTCCATTAGTACTACAGGGGGCAGTCCTGGGGTAAATTTTCTGTTTCCTATACATAGAGCTAAATTGCACTTAAAAATGGACAGGGATGAACTTTGTTTTATCTGGATGGGGAGTCTAATCCATAGCAGAGGTATCCTCTGAGAAATATGCCTGTCCCTCCAAACCATTCTGTTATGTTGCAGAAGAGGATTAGATCCCTAGATCGAGTATTTCTGACACCATTTGACTTGCCGATGTGCAGTAAATCTATAAGTAATGGGTTGGAAGATGCTTTGTATGCCAGACACAGGTCACCTCTTAACAGTCTGAAGAATACACAGTACAGTGACAGGGCTTTGAGTCAGTCCATGTAGGACATGTTTAGGTTTTGTAAGTAAAATAACTCTATTGGCATTCTAGTTGCCACATGTTTTTGGACAGATACATGCCAAAGGGAGCATTATATTTAATGAATGGCATAATGAGGGCTGAGTAAAGGGGGACAATGACATCCCTTGATTTAGAGACAATCCCCCTGTTTATAAGCTGTGCAATATAGAAGGATTTTCTTACAACAGACACATGTTGGTCAAAAGTTAGGTTACTGTCCACATAAGTTCCCAAATCCTGACACACTGAGACAACTCTTAGGGGTATATTGTCAATGTGGTAGTTCCCCGTTAGTCATACACCTGGGTAACAGTAAGCTTCAGTTTGCAAGCATATCTTTGCCTCTTAAAAATCCATGTAACTGACTGAAAATCTTGTCATTTATTGCTATCTGGATGAGATTATTTCTTTCATAACATAACTCAGAGTGAGTAGCTTTTGGAAAATGGACATTGAAATTCTTTATCCTCATATAATTTTCAAGGGAATCTGCATGCATCCAAATGAAAACTTTCTGAAAATACAACTGCCATATTTTCTTCCATCATTTTGAAAGAGGAATAAACTAACTGCAAGCAGTTCCTGCAATGCAGAATATATGGGAGACTCGTACTCAGGTCCAGCACTGAATACTGCTGCTAATTTACTGTCACCAGTGATTTTAGTACATTATCACCTGCACATAAGGGAAATTTAATTTATAAAGAGGTCATGACAGACTATGGTTACAAACACAAAGGTGGTCTCAGTGGCAGTAATATTATATGATTGCTTATTAAAATACTACATTTTATTGTGTGAAATAAACTTCTCCTCTTACAGTTTATAGCTATGCACAAGACATTCTTTAGCGATTATTACTTTTACAGATATAATGGTGCTCTCAGTGCAGTATTATATGTTGGGTTAGGGAAGCTTATCAATACAGTACTCTGTTTTACTTGGTAACAGCACATTAATCAGAAATTAAATGGTTACATATTTAGTGGAAAATGATGGTATAATTACCAAGGTGTGTATTATTTAGAACACGCTCCATCCAAATTGAAAATTTTGAGTGAATTATTTTTTTCATTTTCTTTACAAATAAATGATCTGGCATTATGCCATTGACAAACCTTACTGCTACTCTCACAATACAACTTTAGTACATAATTTGACAGAAAAGTGAGGCAGTGAAGATGTATTCTCCTCACTTCATATAGCATATCTCATGAAATAGTGCATATAAAATGAAAGCAGGAAAAATTAAGCAATATTCAATGCTGCAATTTTGTAAATTTATAAACTCACTGTAAAATACTTACCAGTTGCATAATTTGGTTATCTATACATAAATACTTTGTGTGACAGCTAAATGAAAACCAAGGAATGAAGTAGGAGCTGCAAAAAGGCAAGCATACAGCTTTCATGGTTATCATTGCTTTTTACAAATTTGCTGCAATGGTAGCTTACATTCACTCAAGCAATTCATAAGGACTGCTGAGTCACATGTAACCTTCCTCCATACCTGCACAGTTATTACTGGCTACTGCGTTAGTTTTGTAAATGTAAACTAACGTCATTAGAGACTTGGTGCACCTGAGCAGTAATGCCTGTACTGCAGGTTACCAGACGTGCTATTACGCTACAGGCATTTCTAAACATTGGTAACGCAGCTCATTAAAGGTAAAATGGCTGTTTGCTGTTAGGACATTAGTAACGCTGCAGCTCACTAAAGGTAAAATCGCTGTGTATGATTAGGACATTAGTAACGTTGCAGCTCATTAAAGGTAAAATCGCTGTGTAGTGTTAGGACATTAGTAACGCTGCAGCTCATTAAAGGTAAAATTGCTGTGTACTTCTGGAAATTAGTAACACTGCAGCTCATTAAAGGTAAAATCGCTGTGTACTGTTAGGACATTAGTAACTCTGCAGCTCGTAAAGATAAAACTGCTGTGTGCTGTTAGGACATTAGTAATGTTGCAGCTCATTAAAGGTAAAATTGCTTGTGTACTATTAGGACATTAGTAACGTTGCAGCTTATTAAAGGTAACATCGCTGTGTACTGTTAGGACATTAGTAACACTGTAGCTCGTTAAAGATAAAACTAATGTGTGCTGTAAGGACATTAGTAACTCTGCAGCTCATAAAGATAAAACCGCTGTGTGCTGTTACGACATTAGTAATGTTGCAGCTCATTAAAGGTAAAATTGCTGTGTACTATTAGGACATTATTAACTCTGCTGTGTACTGTTAGGACATTAGTAACTCTGCAGCTCACAAAGATAAAACCGCTGTGTGCTGTTAGGACATTAGTAATGTTGCAGTTCATTAAAGGTAAAATTGCTGTGTACTATTAAGACATTAGTAACGCCGCAGCTCATTAAAGGTAAAATCGCTGTGTACTGTTAGGACATTAGTAACACTGTAGCTCGTTAAAGATAAAACTAATGTGTGCTGTAAGGACATTAGTAACTCTGCAGCTCATAAAGATAAAACCGCTGTGTGCTGTTACGACATTAGTAATGTTGCAGCTCATTAAAGGTAAAATTGCTGTGTACTATTAGGACATTATTAACTCTGCTGTGTACTGTTAGGACATTAGTAACTCTGCGGCTCACAAAGATAAAACCGCTGTGTGCTGTTAGGACATTAGTAATGTTGCAGTTCATTAAAGGTAAAATTGCTGTGTACTATTAAGACATTAGTAACGCCGCAGCTCATTAAAGGTAAAATCGCTGTGTACTGTTAGGACATTAGTAACTCTGCTGTGTACTGTTAGGACATTAGTAACTCTGCGGCTCATAAAAATAAAACCGCTGTGTGCTGTTAGGACATTAGTAATGTTGCAGCTCATTAAAGGTAAAATCGCTGTGTACTATTAGGACATTAGTAATGCTGCAGCTCATTAAAGGTAAAATTGCTGCGTACTGTTAGGACATTAGTAACGCTGCAGCTCATTCAAGGTAAACTTGCTGTGTACTTTTGGGACATTAGTAACGCTGCAGCTCATTAAAGGTAAAATCACTGTGTACTGTTAGGACATTAGTAACTCTGTAGCTCATTAAAGGTAAAATCGCTGTGTACTGTTAGGACATTATTAACTCTGAGGCTCATTAAAGGTAAAATCGCTGTGTACTGTTAGGACATTATTAACTCTGAGGCTCATTAAAGGTAAAATCGCTGTGTACTGTTAGGACATTAGTAACTCTGCGGCTCATTAAAGGTAAAATTACTGTGTACTGTTAGGACATTAGTAACTCTGTAGCTCATTAAAGGTAAAATCGCTGTGTACTGTTAGGACATTAGTAACACTGTAGCTCGTTAAAGATAAAACCAATGTGTACTGTCAGGACATTAGTAACTCTGCGGCTCACAAAGATAAAACCACTGTGTGCTGTTAGGACATTAGTAATGTTGCAGCTCATTAAAGGTAAAATTGCTGTGTACTATTAAGACATTAGTAACGCTGCAGCTCATTAAAGGTAAAATCGCTGTGTACTGTTAGGACATTAGTAACTCTGCTGTGTACTGTTAGGACATTAATAACGCTGCGGCTCATAAAGATAAAACCACTGTGTACTGTTAGGACATTAGTAATGTTGCAGCTCATTAAAGGTAAAATCGCTGTGTACTATTAGGACATTATTAACTCTGCTGTGTACTGTTAGAACATTAGTAACTCTGCAGCTCATAAAAATAAAACCGCTGTGTGCTGTTAGGACATTAGTAATGTTGCAGCTCATTAAAGGTAAAATCGCTGTGTACTATTAGGATACTAGCAATGCCGCAGTTCATTTAAGGTAAAATCGCTGTGTACTTTTGGGACATTAGTAACGCTGCAGCACACTAAAGGTAAAATTGCTGTGTACTTTTGGGACATTAGTAACGCTGCAGCTCATTAAAGGTAAAATCACTGTGTACTGTTAGGACATTAGTAACTCTGTGGCTCATTAAAGGTAAAATCGCTGTGTACTGTTAGGGCATTAGTAACTCTGCGGCTCATTAAAGGTAAAATTGCTGTGTACTGTTAGGACATTAGTAATGCCGCAGCTCATTTAAGGTAAAATTACTTTGTACTTTTAGGATATTAGTAACGCTGCAGCTCAGTAACGCTGCAGCTCTGTTTTGCGGTGGTGGTGCTGCGGTAGCGTTGTCACCTCACAATAAGACGTTGTCCTATTCGATTCTCAGCTAAAGCGTCTTCTGTGTGGAGACATGCGTGAATGGGCGTACCTTCGTTGAAGGTTGTACGTCAGGACTGGCAACTCGGTATGTAAAAATCTACTGCCAATCATTAGCGGACCAGAGTTCTGCTGTGGCGACCCCTAACCGGGAAAAGCCGAAAGATACAACAAGTAACGCTGCAGCTCATTAAAGGTAATATCACTGTGTACTTTTAGGTACTGTGTACTGGGACTTAAGGAGGGAAGTAGGACAGCTGTTCAGTATTACATGTCACAGTGTTCAACAAACCAGATTATGAAATGGCACTGCTGTAAAATTTCACAGGTCAGTGACTTTAGGGTTAGACATAAGGATTCATTTGAAGATAGCATTAATGTTTGGATCGTGTTTAGAATTCAGTTTAGAGGTGCGACTGACATAACTGCATACAAAACTTCTTTAGACTGAGCTCCCACCCTCAGAGATAAATGAGCAGTCTGGGTATGACCCAGGTGACTGGGGTTCAGTTACTGGCCCGGTACCTGATGAACCAGCTAGAGATAGAAAATAGTGAAGGGGTATGGCCTACTTATCTCTCTTTGGGGGTGGGGGGATTGCACACACTCAGAGAGTACATAAGGATGGTTACAGTTCTTCCGTGCAGACTGAGGAAACTACCTGCCAGTCTTTGAGGCTGGGGGCAGGAGACTGCCATCACTGTCCCTTGCAGAAGTGAGAGACAGGCCAGTGTGGACAACTGATTATACCTCCCACCTCCCCTCAGCATAACCAAGTGTGGGCAGGGAAGGTAGTGCTAAAAACAAAAATACAAACCACCCCAGATAGGTGCCTTAATTATAGTCAACCCTCACCCTGGTGATAGGGCACAAACAGGCTGATTGGCTGGGGTTGCTGATGATCAGCAGGCAGTAGCAGCAAGTGCTCAAAAAAGGGGGTAAATGAGCATATGCATCTTGAATTTTAATGAAAAATTTTTTTTAAGGTCACTTATGCCTTTAAAGGAATTCATATTCTTTTAAGGACTGAGGTCACAACAACATTATTTATTTATGCTTTTCACAGCGTTTGTGTTTGTTACACTGAATAACATTGAAAACATACACTTCTGTTTTCAATTAACTGGTAAATATTGCAATATTGCAGATTGACAATTTTAAAAGGCCATTTCACCTAAATATGAGTCAGCCTACAGATAACAGCATACTCCAATGCTTCAAGATGTTCTTAAGAAATTTCCAGGAAGCAACAACTGGATGACAGTTCTCACACTGTGTACTACATAATCTAATAGCAACTAGAGAAAACAGACAGCAGAATCCAAGATATGTCCATGCCTGTCAGAACAAGCAAAATTTAAATACTTTAGTATAATATAATGACAAAAAATACCAGCTTTTCTATATTTTGGTTCTCATTTCATAAGAACACAGTATATTTTTCAGATAACTACTGAATTTGTCAGTCTGATGCCACGGTGGTACAGCGGTAGCATTGTTACCTCACAGCAAGAGGTTCTCCAGTTCGATTCTCGGCTTGGCTTGGGAGTGCCTTCTGTGCGGAATCTGCATGTCCTCCCCGCGGTTGGGTAGCATTCGAAAGACATGTGTGCGTAAATGGGCGTGCCTTCATTGAAGGTTGGGCGTCGAGCTGGCACCTTGGCGTTTCGTAAAAATCTACTGCCAATCATTTGCGGACCGGAGTTCCGCTGTGGCGACCCCTTACTGGGAAAAAGCCGAAAGATCAACAACAACAACTGAATTTGTCAGTCTGAAAAATGTGAAAGTACATGTCTGCTGTGAACCAAAAGCCTTAAAACAGAACACACAAATGGCTATGAAAGACATTTGGTGGTATACTGCAATACAGTATAGCACTGAAATAGTCTAAAATATTATAAAAAGTTTCTCAGAATAATATTACATGACTGTTAGCTACAGGAAGCAGTCATCTGTTGATTCCAGACATGTAATAAACTTTACTTCCATGTAGTATATTTTAGTGCTACAAGTCTAAATTTGGAAGGTGCACAATTCTGTTGTTGTTGTTGTTGTCCTTCGGCTTTTCCTGGTTAGGGGTCGCCACAGTGGAACTCAGGTCCACTAATGATTGGCAGTAGATTTTCAAGAACACTGAGGTGCCAGCTCGACATTCAACCTTCAACGAAGGCACACCCATTTACGCATGTCTTTCGAATGCCCACCCAACTGCGGGGAGGACATGCAGACTCCACACAGAAGGCACTCCCCGCACTCCAGCCGGGAATTGAATGGGAGAACCTCTTGCTGTGAGGCAACAATGCTACCGCTGCACCACCCGGAAGGTGCACAATTCTAATGGCAAAAAAAAAAAAAAAAAAATTTGTGCAGGAGAATTAACTCAAAGATATATTACAGACCAGTTCTGCGTGATCCTGTCTGAGCAGAAAAGGAAACCAAGTACAACACAATTTGCCACAGTGTCACAGTGAAATGCTTCTAATCCCAGAAATAACTAATGTGCCACCATAACATGAATGATATCATGATTCATACCTAGTATCAACTGAATAAGTAGTGCAGGGGGGGGGGGGTACTCACCCTCTTATGTTTTTTTTTTCCTAACCCAGTCATGTCAAGAAAAGAACCATTAACTACAACAGGCCTTTATAGGCGCATGCATACTCAAACAGCACTGTCTGGCATTTTAAGCCAGAACCACAAGTATCACTCCTGGTTGTGCCATAATAAAATAAAATCCCCTGTCCACCCTTTGCAGTATCCCACTCCCAGTCAACAGATTGTCTTTAGAGTGACATTGGGAGTGCCTCATTCCCCAGTGCTAGTGTTCAAATGAGTGGCAATGAATGGGTATCTAACCCTCCCAGGTCAGGTAAAAAAGACCAAGAAATAAAAAAAAGCCTCAACAATTTATTTAAAATCCTGAAATAAACAAAATACTCAGTGAACCCATCAGCCTTACTCTTACTTACAGTTGCAGTCTGGAACTGTAGATCCATAAACTCCCCCTGACTGGGAATTCACCACGTTTCACTCATCAGAAGCCAAAAGCAAACTGCAGTAAAAGCTTTTATTTTCCGCATTATTTTCTATAGCACATCGAACAGATGCTATAACTTGGACATTTCATTAAGGCCATACGTTCATCATAATTTCTACGGGGTTTTTCACCATGAACTGTGGCACCACTGTTGTGCAAATGGGAGACTGTGAAGTTATCTTTCTAAGCCAAAATGCACATGACAGTAAAATAGGTTCTCCTGCATTTTGTCGAATGTAATACATTTTGTTCACAAGCACATGGGGTGTTGTGTACTGTTGAAGTTATGTATAGCTGAGGGGTGCAAATATTGATAGTATGCTTTTGTCGAAACATATGAGTGGGGTTGGAAGGAAGGAGTGAGACTGTTTCTTCATGTGTTGGCGAATTAGGGTTACGGTCTGGAACAGGTGAAGGATATGTGTTGTATGTTTGTGTGTGAGTGCGTGTAGTTTAGGGTTTGGATCCAGGTCAGGTAAGGGGATAGATTGTTTTTAGTGTGTGTATGAGCATGTATGTGTGTATGAGTGTCTTGTGTAGTGGAAGTGTAATGGTAAGGTTTTTATTAAGGTAAGACGAAAGGTTAAGGTTGAGGGAAGGGGCAGCATTATGGTTAGGGTTAGCACCTATTACTCAGATGGTGCAGGGGGTGGAATATTCAGTGGAATTTAAGCACTATTCTATTTTTTTCTGCTAAAGTATTTATGCTATTTATACTAAGAAGTACAGATGACCATAAGGTACAAGACAGGGCACACATGGCAAGGATGTTAAAACACACACACACACACACACACACACACACACACACACACACACACACACACACACACACACACACACACACACACACACACACACACACACACACACACACACACACACACACACACAGATATGCAGTACATTTGGCAAAAACTATTTTGATCTGTGCTTCATGCTTCATGTAGATCCTGGATGTGAGGTAGCATCTGTGTGATGCACAACCTGTAATGCCTCACTGTTGAGAAAATTAATATTGCATTCAAACCCATCTCTACAGTGTCCTTACTAAAAACATACCACATTCTGGACAAGATGGAAAATGCTAGATATAAGGCAAAAAGAGTGAATAAGTTATTTGTTATAAACATGAGCTTATATATATATATATATATATATATATATATATATATATATATATATATATATATATATATCTGTCTCTTCATTTTTGGTTTGGAATATCTTTACTACAGCCAAAAATCCATATGAAAACTGGAAACTGTGAAAATGGGGAGAACCCAGAATAGATCCAATGTGCAAAACTCCTTCTTGTTTCAGGTGAAGAAGGAATAAAGGCATGAAACACTTATAGCCTTAAAGATGAAAGACACAAGCTGGCTGTCCTGAAAGGAAAAATTCAGGCATACTATGAGTCATAGAATAATCTTCTATATGTAAGGCATTTGTTTTTCAATAGAAATCAAAAAGTCAAAAGATGCTTATGGGCCTAAACTTAAATAAAAACTAAGCTTGGAGACTTGCAAATGTCAATAATAAGAGACAGAACAGTGTGTGGTCAGAAATGATAAAGTCAGAAGCAGGCTATTAGGAGGCGCAGACATGGCACTTGAGAAAGATGTGCACAGTGAATGAACTTTCAAGTTAGCAGCTTAATGGCATGACCAAGGAATTGGAAGTGCACAACAATAAATGCTGTGAGTCAAAATGACAAAATTATATAACAATAAAGCTCAAATTGAATAAAAATAATAATAAAAAATGCTACTGGCCACGTTTCAGCTCGGTAATAAAAGAGCAGTCATATAATACACCCAACATAAACAATATGGCTACAAGCATGAGAATGCAGATTTTAAATCTATTACACATTTGTGAAGGTTATGTGGGAGTCACAGCCATTCTGCAAAAATATGTATATGGCAGACTCAGGACTGCACAATGCATATAGTAAATCAAAAGAAACAGATGTCTTTATTGGAACAGCTGACTTGTATAATGTGAATGTAATACATACTAAGCATGCATAAATAATCATTTCTGGTCAGAAAAGTCTATAATTAAAGATGAGAGCGTTATATTTAAGTTCAATATAGGTACAGAATGCCATATATTGTCAGAAACTGCATTTAAACCAACAGACCTGTTTAATACAATAGACAAACCTTTGTGCACTTTTCTGACACATTCTGGACTAACTAACTAAAGGTATTTGGTCATATTTTGCCTGATTGTCAACACAACTGCAGAAAATATAAGGTAATGTTCTAAGTGATGTCTTTAGAAAAGTCTTTAAAGCAACCAAATGTAAAACAAACGGGTTGAGTGAGAGGATCCAAACTGTACAGTTATAAAATTATTTCCATATTTTGCAGACAACATAAATATGAATTAGTCAGAAATGTAAGTCTAATGGTATTTATGTAACTCACAGTGACAGTATGCAAGATAGTTGGAAAGACAGCATGAAAGTTCATGAGAGCTAACATGAATAGTTTAAAACAGTACATATCGTATTAGTGAAACAGACAGCAACTATAGTCATATTGCTCCTACAAAAAGAGTTATGGAAAAATATGCTAAAGCATTAAAACTATTAGCTAATGTAATAGCAGGAATATGGCTATGAGTGCTTTAGTGACTGCCATGAAACATAATGCTCAAGATATGGAGGATATTTTTTACAAAGGCTGTTTGACAAGGGAGCATCATTTTAAAATCTCACCTGAATCAGTACTACTTCCATATGCACCAAGAAAAAAATGTATATAATTGTGCTTATAAGTGGGACTGAATAGGAACTGCATACATAGAAGCTATCGGTATAATTGCTAAGCAAGTGGAACTATATCGGAAGATAAGCATGGTAACAAATGCAAATTGAGACAAGCTTAGTGTATTATAAGCCCTTAGTATTCCTCCGGGTGCTCCGGTTTCCTCCCACATCCCAAAGACATGCTCTAGATGGATCGGACACTCTAAAATGGCCCTAGGCGTGTGTGTGTGTGTGTGTGTGTGTGTGTGTGTGTGTGTGTGTGTGTGTGTGTGTGTGTCTGTGTGTGTGTGCCTTCCATGGAAAGTTGGGCGCCGGGCAGGCAACTCGACATTGTAAAACTCCACTGCTAATCATGAGAGGACAGGTGATCCGCTGTGGTGAAAAAAAAAGAAGATTATTACAGGGGGGCATTATGCACTTCAGACAGGAGTTAAAGTACTCAACATAACTGATAAACATCTAGTCTTAGCAGCTACCAAACAAGAGTGTGATTTGTTACTTATCAAGTTGCTTGCCAGACTAAGGTACAAAGGACTGAAAAAGAAACAATAATCTGTACAAGAGAGGACAGAGAAATGTTATTTTTTATGAGGTAACAGTATTTCACGGTTAGCTAGATAATGTTGTTACTGCATCAAAACATTATAGTATGTTTCCCATACCATGATGAACTTTCATGTGTAGAAGGTTTTGAGTGATCACTTTTGTGTGTGCATTTCATTTGTTTTTTTGTAAAAAAAACTGCACTTCCTCTCACTGTTAATGTCTTGACCTTACCTTTAGCAAGGGATTTCCAGCTAGTTGTTTAAGTGGTTTCTGTTAGCATTGCACTTGTAGGTCTCTTCTACTGTGATTTTACATCAAGAGGACTGGATTTATTAATCTTGTGGCAGGAGGTGTAAAAAGGACTCATATTGTAGTCATTTTATTGAATAGAAAGCTCATTATTTAGTTATTTTTTTTTCTGTGCTGCTATAAATTTTGCAGGGTTAGCAGTGTCCTGTACAGTAGCAAACACCTAGAAAGCAAAGTTTCTCTGTAGAACAGTACACACAATTATAACCTGTAAAGCAGCAATATAGTGCAAATACCTTGTGTGCCAAAATGCTTAGAGCAGTTAGGTGGGCCTTCAGTGGCAATACCTACAGATTTTGTCAAATTCATTATTGCGTAACAGCAAATTTAGTAAAATTTAGTACTGTTTAGCATAATCTGCCCCAGTAAAGCAGCCTTATTAGTCTGCACAAACAAAGCCTCATTAATAGCCTTCTAACCCCAATACACCACGCCGCTTGTAGCTCACAAATCAAATGACTGGACAGTACAGATATGCAGCTTGGTGGATATGGGCAGCTTGAGAAAATGTAGTAATTGTCTCATGTTTACTGACAACTGTCCTTAAAGAATCAGACATAGTATGTGAAAGGTGTAATTACACAATGACACTGGAGGCTAAACTCTTGCATACAAGTCCACATCTCACACAGCACACAAAACACACATACACTAACGTATGCTGAGGCACTTAAAAGCAAATTTCCTAAACAACAAGGATCACCTAGACCATCTTCTGTTAAAGCTATGCCTCAGCAAGCCCAAAGGCACTCAGAAAAAAACACAACCTGGCACTACATATACTGTCATTCTCAGTGGACCCCCAAACACTAAGCCCCTAAGGCAAGCAAACTCACTACCCAGGACTCTAATCATAGGGGACTCCATTGTAAGACATACTGATGCCCCACTAACAAGCTGAACAAGGAGAACATACATGTTAGTTGCTTATCTGGAGAGAGGATCCACCAAATCAAGCATGCACTCAAATCATTATGCCACAGGTTCCAGTCCTAATGCATGTGTAAAAGACCCAAGATGTACCTCCCTGGACTATATGAAGAGAGACATTATGGAGCTTACAGACTATGTATCTCAGGCTGGTATGAGGTTGGCACTGAGCAGCACATTACCATCATCAAGGATGATGCAATGATACAATGTATCACTGAGGATGATGTCACAATGCACTGAGCTACACATTACCATCATCAAGGATGATGCCACAATATGAGCAAAAAATGATCGATTCCAACAATGGGCTGTCTTTCTGGAGTTATACTAAGGAGATCCAAATTTTGTCAGCTTGGGAGGACATGGTCAACTGACCACATTGCTTTGCCAAGGATGGTCTACACCAGTATTTTAAATATTGACTAAGGCCTTGTCCACCCCATAATGCATTTTTTAGGCAATATCAAATTGACAAACTTACTGACATAGTCAAATCAACTCAACAGAAATGTTACTGCTCAATACCAGAAGCCTAAATAAAAAAACTATATCCCTCCAAGATCTCTTCATGAAGATATCTGTGCAGTTACTGAGACATGGCTTAAAATGTCACAGAACGCCATGGCAGGGCAAGTTTCAGTGCCTTCCACACTTTTAGGCCAGTATCTGCACAGACAAGGGCTAAAGGTGGTGGTGTGTCAATATAGATCAATGATATACATACCTCTAGCGTGATCAGACGGGATGATGTGCTGGAGTTTCTGCATGTGCAGATCACCACTGACAAAATTCCGTACTATATCCTAGTCAGCTACAGGTCACCCTCCATGCCCTAAAAAGCTCACAATGCATACTTGGACCTAGTGGAGACATTTACCATCCAACCTGACACTCTACTCATAGAAGACTTTATTGCTCTACAGACTGTGAATCCTACATGATCTTAAATCCAAACGCACAGAGATTCCTGGACTTTGTAATACAAACACTCTTGAACAAACAGTGACTATGCCTACTAGAAGCTCCAACATACTGGACCTCATGCTCACAAATATGGGAGAATGGTGCACCCTTCCCAACGTCTTGTCTTCCCTGATAAGGTTTAACCATAAAATATGTCTCCTTCGAAATCAAATCAACTCTGTAATCCCATTAAAACCAGTAACAGTTAAGAATTATTCCATGGCAAATTACCTCTTATTAAGTGGCAGTTTGCAAAATCCAATGCCCCTCTAAACCCTGAGAACACACCAGCCTATGCTGAACTGCTCTCAGAAACTCTGCACAACCATGTCAATGGCTGCACAGAGGCTGTTGTACCTACCAGAAGTAAGCCCAGAACTAGCCCCAGAAACAAACTATCTTGGTAGCATTCCAAATTAAACAGGAGCTACAGTAGAGAGTCGATTATCCAAACGTCGATTATCAGAAACGTCAATTATCAGAACCAGCCTTCCAAAGTTTTCGGGTAGGAAAAATCATAGAGTCTGAAGATGTAAACATTATAAGTATTTGCCTGAGCATGTTTTGTGCCTGTAGCCAGCTCGTGTGTGAAAAATATTCTTTACTGTCCACTGGAATCGCTGAATGGTTGAAAAGTGTATCTGCGTGCAGAAAAAAAACAAGATGTTAGATGTTTTTTATCTGGTTCAATTAAATGTTTGATTAGCTGAACTACCCTAGGCCCCAATTAGTTTGGATAATCGACTCTACTGTTGAACAAAAGGAAAACAAATATGACAAAAATCAGGAAGGGTAATTCCCATAAAGATAAAAACTTTCTCATCAAAGTAAATAGGCTACTAAGAGGGCTATAATTAGGTCAAGCAAAGCCAACTTTGAGGTTAAGATATCCTCCTAGATGAAAGATAACCATAAGGCCTTCTCCAGCTATGTCAGAAACCTCAAAGGTAACACATAACAATGTGCTGAACTGGTAGTTAGTGGTGCCACATTCAGCGAGCCTGGTGACATAGTAAATTGGAGAGTGGACAAACTGGACAAACTGAGTTCCAACTTTACCCCTCTTCCCCCCCCAACCATCCCCCAATAATATCCTCAAATATATGCCCTCCAACTATAACCAGACAGCATGTTCTGGCTGCAGTTGCTAAAGCCAACAACACAGCTTCAATGGGCCCTGATAACATCCCAGGATGCCTCCCGAATAGTCTTAAATGTGACTTAAAACAGGCTTTGTGCCACAAGAATGGAAGACTGCAATGGTCATCCCCCTTCAAAAGGAAGGACCTTCAACAGATCCTGAAAACTACAGACTCATTAGTTTGACTAGTCTTATTTGCAAAACCATGAAAAGAATCAGTATGGAAATTATCGGCAAGGACAGGATTCCATTTAACTGCTGGTATTGCAGTTATTTACTCTGGTTCTGTTTTGCTTCTATTTTAGTTTTCTCCCTCTCTTTAAACAGAATTTGCCACAGCCATTTCTCTCACTGTTCCTGCTTCAGGGGTATCATTATAGGCAGTCCTGAAGCCACTGACTTTTACTTGGCATTATGATTGACTGCTTAAGGTCAAAATCATTCTCTGATTGGCTCTCTTTTTCTCTCTTTGTCGACATGCTATAATTATTATTTGGGAGCCAATCAGAAAATGAAAAGTGGAACCATCACTGTCGAAAGCAGAACAGTGGAACAGTGCTTCACTTCAGTACCAAATGCGGTGCTTTCTGCACAATGCAGTGTAGTTGAACGCTAAGGTTCAGATTCCTTTTTCATGTTGCTGCAATGACTGGAAGTCCATATTATATTTCTGAAAGGAGGAATCTTTCATGAATAGCTACTTTCCTGTCTCAGGTTAAGAAAAAGAGATATTTTTAAGTCTAGAACAGGAGTTTACTGACTTTGGTATTAATCATGCTGATATGGTAATGGAAATTGAGACATGGTTCTAGCCAGATCTGTAGGTACTTGTATTGTTGGACAGTTTCAACTGGTTCTTGGTTTAACTGTTTGACAGCCTAACTGTTAGGGGTTTTCAATAACCTTTGCTAGGTTCTAAAAACATTGTATTCTTTTTTTTTTCTTTTCTTTCATGGTATAAATGAGATTGTGGCCTTCCAGCCAATCTGAGAACATGCTAAGGAATTTTTCTAAGCTGATTGGATAATTACTGCTGAGGCAGTTGACCTCCTATGACCATGTCATCAACAGACAGTGATGGGAGTTGGGGGACATCAGCTGGAAACTTGCTGATGAACACACAGAATATAACTGGGGAAAATACTGAGTCTTGCACAACTCCTTGTGTGTATGGGGGTGGATTGGCAGGAAAGAAGTGAGTCCTGGTAGTTGCACTTTGAAGTGTTTGTTAGTTATGACTGTTTGTGGGCTAATTCTGGAAGTGTATTAGTATAGCATGGCCCATTTTAAGAGTCTTGGCATTCATTTTGCAAGATGAGTAGGATATTGGCGAGGAAGAAAACAACAATCAAGGGGTTTTGCTCAGATAATGCAGGCCCCAATTTGATTTGGAGAGTTCATTTTGTTGAATAGTCATATTCTATTGTGTTTTCACATGGAAGGTTATCAGTCTGGGAGCAGACTTGTAGTTTGTCATATTTAATGTAAAGTGGAATAAAACAGTGGTCACTAATGAAAGGGGTAGGACTGATAGATTTGAGATTAAGCTAGAATTACTGATAATTATCCACTCTAGAAGGGAATGGTTTTCTATGTATAAATTTGTCTTATGGCATCTTTAACTAATTGAATTAGGTCTTTGATAGAAAGGGTATTAATATCGACATCAAAAATGTTTACATATTTATTCTGAAATCACCTAGAATACGATCTAGTTGTTTTGAATGGCTGGGTCGAGTGAAAGAAGCAGTTATCAGACTGACTGAGAATGTGGTAATTTTAAAGGGGATGTTGATGGCTAACCAGTTAGGATAATGATCACTCTGTGAAGCGTTGCATCAACAGGATATGATACTGAAATTTTGGTTATTAGGAATAGTGTTCCACCCCAGTGTGGTACCTAGTCTATCACTAAAAAGATATCTGTAACCCAGAAAGTGGTAATGTACGCTTGGAGCATCCTGTTTTACTCAGGACTCAGTAAAAGCTAGTATGTCTCCAGATTGAAGTCACAGAAGTAAGTGAAGTTGCTTTGATTTATTTACTGCAGTGCCTGCATTAAGCAATGATATTTTTAAAATTGTGGAGTTGTTTCTATTTTTGGTGGAAGTGTTTGAGTTAAGGAACCATGGACATGGATTTGTCTCTAGACAGTTGCTGAGAAAATGAATATTTAGTCTAGACATATAATACATTCTTTATCCTGAAATGAAGTCACACACTCACCCCTAAATGAAACAGATTATGACATAACCTGAGAGACTGTAACAGTAAAATGTCTATAAAACTATACATATGGTACCTATGTGCAATAGACATATTCCAATCTCCTTTTGAACATTTTAGTAAAACCTAGACAGACATATACTTTACAATTCATGTATAAAATGCACCTAATACTTCATTCCCTTCTTAAGGGCTTAACTACACCTCAGAGTTAAAGTTCTTTTGGATCTACTGACAAGGTTTCTAGAAAGAGGTTCTGGCAGTGACACCCTCAAAGTGACAGACAATATCCCTATTATACATCATTATCATTTCTGATATATACCAATGCAATTCATATAAACTTTGAAGATGTGCTATATTTTATATCCTGGAGAAAATCCATATAACCATTCCAACAAAACTGAGTATAATGCAATGTGCCAGAATGTGGAATAACTGTGCATGCCGTTGAATAAAGGGCATTATACAACAACCCCCCCCCCAATAATATTCCAAAACATGCACGCTGATTGGTCAGCATGCACGGTGTAAATCAAAGACTTATACTAATGGAAAAAGGTCTGGTCGCCTGTACTTTTTCCATTAGTATAAGTCTTTTTTTTTTTACAGCAATGGAGAACGCAACATCTCCGTTGCTTTTTAGAAACTGTCTCGCTATGTTAAAGGAGTTTAACATAGTGAGGCAGCTTTAAAAAAGGTAACAGAGATCTTCCTTTCTCCGTTGCTTTTTTTAAAACTATCTTGCTATGTTAAATGGGTTTAACATAGCGAGACAGCTTTAAAAAAAGTAACAAGAGATTCTCTGTTGTTTTTTTTTTAAAGTTGTCCCGCTATGTTAAATGGGTTTAACAAGACACTTTGTAAAAAGCAACGGAGATCTTGCTTTCTCTGTTGCTTCCACCCACAGCTCTGATGTACTGCGTAAGCATACGCATGCGCAGTACATCAGAACTGCCGCAAAATACCAGACAGCTGCGGAAAGACAGCACGGAGGCATTATACAATGCCATTATTTAAGAAAAGTAAGTTTTTTTTTTTTCTTAAATAATGTCATTGTATAATAGCAATAACCCACTTCTGGTTGTGAGTAATACTGGATTTACCCACGGTTGTCTTTGTTTGGCCACTCTGGTTTCGCCCTCATGACCAAACCACACCAACCGTGGGTAAATCCAGAATTACCCACACCCAGGCGTGGGTTATTGCTTAAATATTTCACACCTTCTTTGATAGTTCTTAGCAAAGAAATTCAGAGAATTAAACACAAGCACTAGGATACAGACTAAACTTTAAGGCTATTGTTCTTCTCTTCAAGACTTACATGAAGCTTTGCAGTGAATTTGCTCATTTCAGTCTGCCCAGGTACACAAAGTAATTTTTGGTGCTAACAGTTTTTCAGTGACAAAAAGTGACTTTTCTAGACAAATACATATGGCTTGTATAATATATAATAGGACTACATTGTATTCCACTCTCCAACACAAAGTCATATAAAAACCCCTTACAGAAAACTAATAAAATACAAATTTGCTAGAATAGGACATTCTAATGATTATGTAAGCCTACTGATAATATCCATCAATGAAAGGTTATATCTGTGAAACAGTTCGTACATTCTGATGAACATTCTGGACTACACATTTGGATATTTGTTTATAAACTCTAACTGGGCTATAATTTCAGGTGCAAAAGTAATGAAACAAATGTATCCTGCGTTGCAGCATGCCAAATTACAATGCCCAGTAATACTTCATTTTTTTCTTTCTTAATGTTTTAAATGCTTCGAAATATCAATTTTGAGGCAAAACAGTGGTTCTGGTTCTTATAACAACACAATATTTATGATTTAAGTATTATGTATCTATCCCATTAGAAAAGAGGAAAGTGATATGTGTTTCTTGTGAACTTAAACTGATGACATCTGTTGTAAGTATACTGTAAAATTAAACTAACAATTCTGAAATCCAAAATGACGGATGCAACTTCATTTCATTCATAATATTCCACAAAACATAAGGTCTGGCTCCTTCTGTTCACAGAATATCCCAAATGAATATGTCCCTTCTGATAAGTTACCTCCTCCTTTCGTAAAGCAAAACGTGATCTCAAACAAAAGTTGTCATGATTGCATTTTTTATGCACACACACACACACACACACACACACACACACACACACACACACACACACACACACACACACACACACACATTGTCCCCCTCTCTCTCACTCGAATTCTCTGTCTAACCAAGCAGACTAAAGTTCATTCAAATGTGATCAAATCACTGTAAGATCATCTGCTTTCAGCCTCTCCCCACAGAAAAAAACTTTTTTTACAGGGTATATCTCTGATGTCTGAGTGTAATTATTATATTATTTTGTCTGGGTCTATATTAAATCATCGAACGCTTAGAAGAGCGAATAATGATTTAGCGACCCCATGTAAGCAGTCCTGGGTTTGATTCCCTTGTCTTCATTCATCTACTGTGTGACTGTGAGCAAGACGCTTATTGAGAAAGTGCTCAACGGCAGTCCGGAAAAAGGACACTTTTGTCTACTGAGTATACCCAGTTAAGAAAAAGAAAAATGACAATATGAATAAAATAGAACTGCAGTAAAATCACATGCCACACAGAACATGGACTGCCTTATGCAAAAACAAGTTTTCATTATAGATGCTCCTTATGGTGACTTTCAAACAGCATAGCAGCAGAAAATTAAAACTTGGTCTGCTTAATACTGACATAAATTAACAGGCAGCAGACAGACAAGCTGGAAAGATAACAGCAAACAGCTGCAGTTAGTTTGTAAATTAAAACAGATCAACAATGCAGATGAGTGAGGGGAATAATATCCTGTCACTTTGGTGTTAGCAGAGCAGCCTCATTTACTGTACAACAGCAAATGTATGCCACTCAGGTGCCAAAAGAAACTGCTGGACCAGACACACCAAGAGGATTTGAGTGGGCAAATAGGGCAGATACAAACTGTTATGGCTGGCGGTGGAAGACAATAACATTCATCGGGAATATTTTCCTAATGGCTTCTTCATACAACTCCAAGAACAACTTACACTGCTTTCAAGTAATACTTGGAACCTTGCTGTAAATGACCACTGATTGGTGCTCAGTGGCAAATTTGCTCAGTTTTCCTAATTACTATCAAGAATCATGCTTCAGAAAGCTAGAAGTAAATGTAGGATGATGTTCACAAATGTCCTTGCTTTTACAAAGTTGTAGAAAATACACTAGTGCAGGGGCAAACTGAGACAGCACAAATCATAGTTACGGCTCTAATTTTCCAGAATAATCAATGGGCAATGAGTGAACTTTTTGATGAGACAAAGTGGAGTTCATTCACCACAAAATGTCATCTTCAGTTACAATAAATTGTCGTTGTTGTTTTTCTTTTGGCTTTTCCCGGTTAGGGGTCGCCACAGCGGAACTCCTGTCTGCTAATGATTGGCAGTCGATTTTTACGGTGCCGAGGTACCAGCCCGACGCCGAACCTTCAATGAAGGCACGCCCATTCATGCATGTCTTTCGGACGCCACTCAACCGCAGGGAGGACATGCAGACTCCAGAAGGCGCTCCAGCCGAGAATCGAACGGAAGAACCTCTTGCTGTGAGGCGACAACGCTACCACTGCACTACGCAGCTTTATTACAAATTAGATTTAATTGTAATACTGTAAAGTAATTTATACTTTAATGTGTTCCTGTAAAAGAATTTTTACTGGGCAAATAAGTGGCAAATTTAAAATAATTACAAGAACATAGGCGGGCGTTAGAAGACAAAACCTGGAAAGTTCAATGGTTTTATATTTTCCAAAACTACATGAAAGTAATCCAGTAGTTTTGTAAATCACAGTTTTAGAACAATATCAATTTAATTTAAGGGAAGGCAGACAAATAAAGGACATTTGTTATATAAATAAAATGTGTATATTTTAAAGTTTGGTGCAGATCCTAACAGACTAAATAATTAAATTAATTGGAAATATTTACTGTAAATGTGAATAATATCGTAGCGTAGGTTAGTTAGGTTTTATTGCTTTTGTTTTACTTCATTGGTTTACTGACTGATAAACTCTGTTTAACTTCTAGAAGGATTTATTGAGGTGCTAGAGAAACATGTGTGCATTTTTTTTTTACTAAAAGTTGTGATATAATACTAAATTACAAACTGTCTAAATCTTTCTGAAAGCCCCCTGGATGTAAATGCATGATAAAGTATTTTATAATATTTAAGATTTAATGTCCTTGTACTGCAAACGAAAGTATTTTGCAAACAAAAAATAATGTCTTAAATGAGAGGGGAGAAGACATTAAAAAACAATTGTCGTAGGAGTCCTTTACTATCAATATTAGATGCCAAAGAGGTACTCATTTGAAATGACAGGACCCACTTCAGCGAGTCCCGAAATATGCTCACTGAGTGGCAAAAAATGGGCTTGCACATACCAAGTCTGTGATGGCCATTTCTCTGAAAATTCCCCTTTTCTCAGAGGTATGGGAATCTTGGAGTTGGTATATATAAGTTAGGCAATACAAGGGGACTTGCTCCTGCAAAACAAAACAAGTTTAAAGGAAATATTCACTCTTCACCTGCATTTTTGGACTTTGTTTTTTTTTTTGGTGTGTTGATGCTCAGCATTACAAGTGCCAACATTTCAATAGGAAGCCAGTTGGAGGTGCTCACCTCAGGTAAGTTAAAAACAATGATAAGTGATGCAAGAAGGCATAAAGTGGGACTAAAGAGATTGATCTGTGGTACTACACTAATGGCAGAAAAAATGTTAGTCCACATACGGACAGTTAGTAGGATCTCATACACTGCAATCTGAGCAGTACTGCAGACTGTTACAGTAGGAATACAACTAGTAAACTGCAAAGCATAAAGTGTATTTGTGTGTGGTGTGCATTAACATAAAAGCACTTGAATGAATTTGACAGCAAAAGCAGTTTAAATAACTGGAGTGAGGAGTGGGAGCAGGAGATAGTAATAAAGAGCAAATTGTTCTTTAGCCATGATGGAAATAATGTGTGACCGCAATTAAACATGGTGAGAGCGGCATCAAATACTGCTAAAAGGGGCTATTCAAGTGCAACGTCATAGGTTTATTCACGCTGGACATATGTCTAAAATCTGGTATAAAAAAAACTATGGTTTGTTTTCACCATGTTATTTTATTTAACTTTGCTAATCAGATAGATGGACCCACACTGCTGAATCTTTTACAAATGCCTTCTACGGGCACCTTCAAGAATGCATGGATCATGCAATCCCAAATAAAACCAAGACCCATTCCCCCAAAGGCAGGCGCCCGGTCTGGTGGACCCCAACCATAAACAAACTTTACAACAGAAGGAGGAAGCTACTGCATGACAGAGCAAAATCCCTAAAAGGGAAGGCATCTCTGATCAGTACTAGCAAAAAACTACGATCACTCATAAAATCATCCAAGGCCAACTTTGAGAGAAAAATCGCAAAAGACACAAAAGACAATCACAAGGCCTTCTTTAGCTATGTTAGAAACCTGGGTGGAAACTTCCAGATATGCTCAGAGTTAGTCCAAAATGACACAAAATACACTGAACCCACTGACATTGCCAACATTCTGGCAGACAGGTTCAGTGCAAATTTCTCCTCCCCCTCCCCCCCAAAAGGAGAAACAACTATCCCAGTAGAGTGTAGCCTCCCTAACATCTCAGATGCCCAGGTGAGAGCCGCCCTCTCTCAAGCTAAAAACACAGCATCAATGGGAGCGGACGGTGTCCCGGGCTGTGTGCTACATGAACTCCAAAAGGAACTAAACCCACACATAAGGCTACTGTTTAATCTTAGCCTTACTACAGGATACGTACCCAAAGAGTGGCGTACGGCAACAGTGGTCCCACTTCACAAAGGCGGTGCTTCTACGGACCCTGGAAATTACCGCCCCATAAGCTTGACAAGCCTGGGCAAAGCTATGGAGAGGATCATTATGGAACTCATAAACAAAGACATTGGGGACCTACAGACATTGGATCCTACCCAATTTGGCTTTGTCAAGAGCAGATCCTGCCTTTTGAACTTGGTCGACTTTTTTGAAACAGTCACTAAGGCCATTGATGAGGGTAAGGCAGTTCACACAGCCTACCTTGACCTTGCAAAAGCCTTTGACACAATACCCCACTCGGGCATCATAGACAAACTCACCAGCTTAAATGTAAACCCATATGTCACAAGATGGGTTGCAAACTGGCTCAAGGACAGAACCCACAGGGTCAGAGTTGCTGGAGCTGTGTCAGACTCCAAGCCAGTCACAAGCGGTGTCCCACAGGGCTCAGTCCTGGGACCCCTCTTGTTCGGCATTTATTTTTCCGAGGTACAGGTAAACGTAGGAGGATTGTGGCTGACAAAGTTCGCAGATGACTGCAAACTGGGCGCCATAATTGATACTCCAGCGGACACAAACATCCTTCAGAGAGGCCTCATAGAAAGGGATAATTGGTGCCAGAGCCATGGCCTTAAGCTGAACGCCAAAAAATGTATAGTCATACCCTTTGGGAAAAACAAGGTACCCACAAATTACCACATAGGTGGTACTCCATTAAGTACGGAAGAGGTAACCAGGGACCTAGTGACCCAGGTTGACAGTAACCTCTCATTTGACACTGACATTGCCAAACTGATTAGGAAGACCTCCTATACTGCCCACCTTATCATGAAGGGTTTCACATCTAGATCAAGAGAGGTCATTGTGCCCCTGTACTCTTGTCTTATCAGGCCAATGATTGAGTACAATGCCCCATTTGGGATGTATCTTACCCGACACCTGCAGCAGTTGGAAAGACCCCAAAAGTTCCTCACCAAGAGGATAAAGGGTCTTAAACATATGTCATATGCTGCCCGACTGAAAAAACTCCAGCTCTATTCAGTCGCATACCGCCTACTCAGAGGTGACCTATGCCTGACGTACAAGGCCATGTCCAATCCGGAATTAATGGACATGCTCCATCTCAGAAAATCCAAATCCATCAGAGCCACGAGAGCAAGAAACTTAAACCTCAACACAGAAATAAATAGGACGTGCTGGAGGGACAGATTCATAACCCAGAGGCTCCCTCACTCTGGAACAGAATCCCAATCCATGTTAGCCAGAGCCCCTCACTAACTCTATTCAAGAGAAATCTTGATGAGTGGATGGGAGATCGTAGGTTTACCCCGGGGGTCATCTCTGTGTCACTACTAGACAGAGGCACAGCAAACTAAACCCTAAATGGGAGTAGTATTCTCATCCTAAGGGGTGGTGAAAGCCACACACACTCTGGCTAGGCTTATAAATGCCCTAGGGCAGATAGCCTAGTACGAACCTATGAACCTATGACTGGTCCATGAACCCTATACATCCACAAACTGAGACATTTGGCAGTGAAATTTTACATGAATGCTGTAATACAGTGTGATAGTTCTCAATAATACAGAGTATGAATGAAGTATTCTCATTAGATGCATTTGTATTCTCTGCACTATTTGTATATGGGATGGATACCGCTTTAACAGGAACTCAAGATGGGAAGCAGGAGTTTGAAAGGAAAAGGCCTAAGAGCAGAAGGCTGAAACAACAAGTAACACTGTAGGAAAAAAAGATACTTCTATTAGCTCTTCTTTGATCTTTGACTTCAGGGAAAAAGAAAAAGTAGGGAGGAGACAGCAAACCCTAAAGCAAAGCAGTACAGATCTAAGGGAAAGGGAGAATATCAGACATCAGCCCACAAACAGATGAACCTGTCTCATTGCCACACCAAGCACTGATGTGAAGTACCTTTCTTGGCAGAAGACCAAGACACAGAAATCTCAGTTAAGATAATTTTCCTTTTTTTTTTTTTTTTTTTACTATTTCTGAGTGTTTGTACTTACTTTACCACACTACTTCTCTGGTTACTGGTGTCTGTTGCTGTGCCTTCTGCTTTGCTTTTTTTGGTTCAGTGGGAGGATGGCGTGGGAAAATAGTTTATCACAAATATCCCCACTTCTTACCCTATTTTGAATTACAAATGATTTACTATAGAGGAAGGAGAAAGAAGTAGTAGTACATCAGACCCTTCAGGAATTTAGTCATGAAACTGGAACACAGTCGCATACTAAGGGGGGTACCTAAGTATGGACAAAAGCAAGGTTAGAGTTTGCGCCATATTCTGCTTGCTGACCATAATAAGAAAACCTGGACAGTTTTATGCAGAATGCCCTGAGTGAGAAGAAAATGGACCTAGACCCTGGCTTTTATAATGCCATCTCTATATCTATAATATTGGTACCTTTTGAGAGGATAAATATGGTTATCGTTAGACCACTGAATAAGTCCAGTAAACATTTCCAGTATATAGTGGTATTCTTAGACTATGCCATTATTTATTTATTTATTTATTTTACATTTGTTGACTGGGAGTGTCCGGCTGAGCTATTGCCCTTTTTTAGTGGAGGCCCGAGGAGAAAAGCTTCAAAGATATACAATACAATAAAAATAACAATACATATACATTTCAATAAAATAGTAATAGAGAATTTTGGTAGTTAAAATATGTAAGCTACATACATCTATATTGTTGACAGATAAAACAGTGCTATAAACAAAAATGGAGAATGTTAAAAAAGTAGGGTAAGTTGCATGTTTTGGTTTAAAAAGAGAGTTAAGTAAATATAAGGTTTTGTATGCCGAGTAGCATAAACTTAAAAGATTACATAAGAATTTCAGGGAGCAGAGTATAGAAGAAGCTTTGTAGGTTGCATAGGAAGCATAGGATGAAGTAGTTAATGGTAGGTTTTAGTAAGTTAGTTTGACTGTACTATAAAGGTAGGTAATCAGGGAGGGTTAGTACAATGGCAGGACCAGTGTTTTTTAAAGTGGTCTTTGGTTGCTAGCTTAAATTGTTTGGGGTGACTCAGGGTCCTTATTTGTAGTGGGAGTTTGTTCTATGACAGGGATGGTAGCTATATTAGTTGCACCCCGTGTTGGATTTGGGTTTATGGATTTTTAGTAGGTCTTGGGTTGAGCTTTGGAGAAATCTGGTAGAGGAGTAGTGAGAGATAAGAGAAGATAGACTTGGGCAGAAATCAGGCTGATATAGGATTTGGAGTTGAGATTGTATGAATAGGTGAGGTAGTTTGCGCCAGTTCAGGTATTCTAGGGAGAGACAGTGGTGAGATTCAATATCACAATGCAATTTCACTCTAAATAAATAATGCCAAGTTTACAGCTTGGGAGCTAGTTTGTACTGTTTTGCAGGGTGGGAATACAAAAGGAGATACTTACTTAATTTACTTGACTTTGTTTAAGTCCAAAATTATGCATCATTTCTACGTTCATAGGTTCAAAGGTTCTTACTAAGCTTACAGCCAAAGGATACAATCAAGAAGCTCAGCCACATCACCAAATACTAACACTGGCCACATATCTTTTGTAAAAATTTGTGATCACCCATCCAGTCATTCAGAATAGTTTTAAAGGTTGCTAGAGAAGCACTCTGCTTGAGAGGTAAGGGCAACCTATTCCAAAAATGGTTTTAAAGTACATAAACTCAGGATCTCAATACAACACCCTCAGAATGGCAGCCTAGTGAAGAGTTTCAGCAGGACCTTAAAGTTTATGTTAAGAAAATCTTGCAAGAAGATGGGAAGAACTGTAATCGTATCCTATCTTACCCCTTATTTGCCATTTGAGAGGTACCACAGCTGTCAACTGTATTAAGTTGTCTTGAACTTTATAATAGGCAGCTGGAGGGGGTGAGGGAGGTTGTTAGATGTCATGAAAGAGATATGGGAACAGGAAATTAACCTGATTGAAAGTATAATGGAAATTTTCACTAACCTCCTACACAGATTAAAAGTAGTCATTCCCGTAATCTGTGACCATGTGAAAGACCGTGCCAAGAGCAGATGAACTGCTAGAATGGGAGAAGGCTAAATGTAAGGCTACTGGCAGATTCTGCTGACAGAGGAAGCTTAGAAGAGAACTGAATTTCTAACTGATGATGGCCTATTTCACTACACAATCTTCCCATTTGCCCTTCATGGTGCCCTAGCCACCTTTCAATGGTTAATGGACAGGGTCTTTAAACCCCATACTCCTGCACTGCTACACATCTGGATTAGGTGATTATACAGTTGGAAAATTCAAGTATACTAAAAGTATAAACTGTCTTGGACTCCCTTAAGCCACAGGGTTTAAAATAAAACCCCTTTAAGCAAAACTGTCACGATAGAAATGAAATACCTAGGTCATGTTATAATCAAACCCCAGAATGAAATAGTGGAAGCAGTAAGGGAGAGGACAAAACCGCAGACTAAGAAACAAGTTATGACCTTTTTGGGCTTTTCCAGGTACTACCGAAAGCTCTTGCCTCAGTTGGTCACCACTACATGCTGTCTCACTGGCCTTATTAGGGTAAGATGCCCTGAAGGATTATGTTGACTGAAAAGCACTGGCTGTGGAGAAGACACATTTTTACCAACAACTATATGCCAGAGGAAAGACCTGGGGCATTCTTGTTTGGAGTGACCCTAACCAGAGACTACCATTATTTTTGTCTATATTTGACACCTGAGCTGTTTCAAGGTACTGCATGTTGTCTGTTTAGCCTACATGCACTGTTTCATTTTTGATAAAACCAGTTCTTTAAAACAGAACAGTTTCTAGAAGTAAGATTTGTCTATCAGCTTCTTTAATCTTCCACAATGCATATTCATTAAGGATATCCACACTTCCAGGCTAGTTGCTCAGCATAATGCATCCGAAATTATCCAAGTGCAACTAACTCTGGGCAAGACCGCAATCCAAATTGCAGCTTGCTACAGATCCCCCACCATGCCCCAGGATTCCCACTCCTCATTTCTTAATACAATGGAAAATATTAGAGTACAACCTAACAGCCTAATAATGGGTGATTTCAACTACCCTACCATTAACTGGGAAAACTACTCATGTACCAACTCTTGTGCTCAACGTTTTCTGGAATTCATAAATTCCAATGCCACGGATCAACTTATCCACACCCCCACCAGAGGCAGCAATATCCTAGACCTGGTTATTACCAACATGGGCAACCGGTGCTCCACACCAGAGATCAATTCCTTATTGGTCAGATCCGACCACAAGCTAATCACCCTAGACATCCACATCCCTCCCCCACCCCCCATAAGGGAAACCACAGTAAAAAAATTCTCCAAAGCCAACTTCACGCTTCTTAAGACAGAAGTGGCAAACTTCACGACACCCATGCTGATGGACAACAGAGGTATGACTGCTGAATCCTACACAAATGCACTTTATAAGCACTTACACAAGTGCATGGATCATGCAATCCCTAACAGAACCAAGATGCTATCCTCCAAAAAAAGGAAGCCAATCTGGTGGTCCCCTGCCACAAACAAACTCCACAACAGAAGAAAGAAACTGTTGCAAAAAAGAGTAAAATCCCATGATTGGAGAAACTCCCTGGTCAGCCTCAGTAAGAAGCTGAGATCCCTCATAAAATCCTCCAAAGCTAGTTATGAAAACAAAATCGGCACTGACTCTAAAGACAACCACAAAGCATTCTATAGCTATGTCAAAAATCTCAATGGCAACACTCAGATCTGCTCTGAGTTACAGCACAATGGCACTAAATATACAGAACCAACTGATATTGCCAACATCCTGGCAGATAGGTTTAGTGCTAACTTTACCCCTCTGTCATCCCCTAAAGGGCCCATCTCTATACCAGAAGAATGCAAAGTTCCTGTAATCATGGCTGCACAGGTAAAAAACACACTATCCAAAGCCAAGAACACAGCATCCATGGGACCTGACGACATCCCAGGCTGTGTTCTACATGAACTACAGAACGAACTGGCACCCCACCTAAGTACCATGTTCAATCATAGCTTCACCTCAGGCTATGTGCCCACTGAATGGCGCAGAGCAACAGTTATCCCACTCCACAAAGGGGGAGCCACCACAGACCCCGGAAACTACCACCCCATTAGCCTAACGAGCCTGGTCTGCAAGGCAATGGAGCATATCATCATGGAACTTATAAACAATGACATTGGTAATCTCCAAACTCAGGACCCCATCCAGTTCGGGTTTGGAAAAGGCAGATCATGTCTCCTAAACATGATAAACTTTTCTGAAGCAGTCACCAAAGCCGTAGATGAGGGTAAGGTGGTTCACACAGCCTATCTAGATCTCGCCAAGGCTTTCGACACCATCCCCCACTCTGGAATTATAGATAAACTCACTAAACTAGGTATAAATCCCTATGTCACAAGATGGGTTGCCAACTGGCTCACTGACAGAACCCACACTGTGAAAGTAGCAGACTCCAAATCCAACTTCAGACCAGTGACAAGTGGAGTACCACAGGGTTCAGTCCTGGGTCCTCTTCTGTTTGGTATCTACTTCCCTGAAGTACAGGCCAACACAGAAGGTCTTTATTAAGTTCGCAGATTACTGCAAACTAGGAGCCATAATCAAAACTCCAAAAGATGTGGACATCCTACAAAAGGGCCTCGCTGAGACAGATGCCTGGTGTCAAAGCCATGGCCTCAAGCTCAATGCCAAAAAGTGCATTGTCATCCCTTTTGGTAAAAACTCAGCACCCATGAACTACCACATAGGTGGTAGTCTACTTAACACCGAAAGTGTGATAAGAGACCTTGGGACACAGGTGGACAGTAGTTTCTCCTTTGATAATCACATCACCAGAGTAGTCAGGAAATCCTTCTATGTGGAACACCTCATCACAAAAAGTTTCTCATCCAGGAAAAAAGAGGTCATTGTTCCCCCTCTACTCGTCACTCATTAGACCCATTATAGAGTACAATGCCCCTTTTGGTATGTACCTCACAAGACATCTACAACAACTGGAAAGGCCACAGAAATACCTCACAAAGAGGATTACCGGCCTCAAATAGATGCCCTATGCAGACCGTCTCAAAAAACTGCAGCTTTACTCCGTTGCATATTGCCTACTCAGAGGCGATCTCTGCCTAACGCACAAAGCTATGTCATACCCAAAGCTTTTAGACATGCTCCACTTAAAGAAATCCCAATCCCTACGAGCTACACGCTCTAGGGACCTAAACCTCATCGCCACAATAAACAGAACATGCTGGAGGGATAGATTCCTGCCCCAGAGACTTCTCATACTCTGAAACAAACTACCTATCTATATCAAACAAAGCTCCTCATTAGCACTCTTCAAGAAAAATCTTGATGATTGGATGGGAGATAGGAAATTCACCCCGGGGATCACTTCTATAGCTCTGCTCGACAGTGGCACAGGAAAATAATTTTCTTGGGTGGCGAAAGCCAGGGTACCTTTAGCTAGGCTTATATAGGCCCTAGGGCCAATAGCCTAGTACCTACCTATGAACCTATAAATACATTAGATAGAAATGTTATATATGCATTTAAGATAAAGTTAATTGAAGTATTACAAATATAGTTAGGCTACACTGTATAGATTATTTACATGCATCATAAATGCAATACATAATTTCATAAAAAATATTATTTGTGAAGGTAGTCAATGCAATTTTGGTAAGAGGTATACAGCATTGCTGAAGGCATGTTTTTGTCTTCATTTCTAAATTACAGCTCATATGTTTAGACCTTGCCTTCAAAGCAAATATATTTATGTTCTTCCCTCAAGTGGTCTTCATTTATCTGTGCCTATACATCTCACCATGTGACAACTCCCAAATAGGCCAGGGGGTGGAAAGGCATTTTCTCCTTAGCTTCCTAAGTAAGCTGTTCCTATCCACAAAAGATGAGCTTTATATGAACCAATTGCTAAGCATCTGTGATATTTTATCTCCCCTATGACCCACAGGTATCTCTCAGAATACAGTACTACCTTCAGTATTATTAAGTGTTTTTACTAGTTTTCTAAAGTGAGCTACCCTATGCAGACTACATGGCTGTGTATTGGTCTGTCTTTTGCCCCAAAATACCCATACGTAAAGATGGACCAGCAAACCTTTGAAATATGTTTGAATTTGGAAGGTTAATACATAATGCAAAAAAAAAAGATTTCCTCAGCTCATAAATGCCATATAATCATGACCACCTTACAGAAGACATAATTTCTTCTATAATCCTTTGGACACTTTTTAACACAACTACCTGGCAGCTCAGGATTTGTAAGTTACAAAGCAAAAACTGAATAAAGAGGTTCGTAGATAGGGATCTCCAAAAACCTCAGTGAAAAAAATGTTTGCATATATTCGGATCCCTATTAGAAGACCGAAGATGCATTTTTTCGAATGCGTCTTGGTCGAACTCAAAAGCCTGAAATGGCAAAATATTGAAGCGGCTCTTAAGCAAATTCTTTTCCTGGGAAAGAATTCGCTTGGACGCTTCGTTATTTTGCCATTTGCGGCACTGTAGTGTGGTCTCGGAGTTGGTATATTTAAGTAGGGGGGGTGTGGGGGTGAAGCCCCCCACTTAATGTAGTGTTTAAAGTGTTTTATTATTTTTCTTTTTTGTTGGAACAGCGATTTTTTTTCCCTAGGAAAAAAATCGCTGTTCTGACAGTTCGAAATTGTAAGCTTTCACTTACATCGGGTCGATTAATCACCGTTCACTTTTTTAAGCGTTCGGTGATGTAATATAGACCCATGATCCAGTATACAAGCACTATACATATAAACGTAGAAATACTATTAAAACAGGTGCAGCATTTGAATTATGAAATACAATATTCAAAAAACCCAGATTACTGTGTAATTCATGTGCAGTATATCAACCTTTGTTTCTACATGCAAATTAGGAAAGAAAATCAAGAAAAAATAATGGGAAGGAAACAGTGAAAGTGCAGAGCATTTAAGAAGCTGTGATAATTCAACTTTGTCATGCTTCTGCTATACAATTAGTATGCATTCAGTAGAATAGTAATCCAGTAACACTATACCGACATTTATTAATATACTTTCTAAGAAAGAAATCTCATTTCTTAATAAGTGGTAACCCAGCAACACTGCATTTTGTCTGTTAATATACCTCTGAAGAAAGAGACTGCATTTCCTAATGAATGAACATAAGTCATCTAACTCCAGAGACTAAAGCAAGTACAAATTACTTTTTTTTCTCATTTATTTTATTTTTCTGCACTGAAACTGTAAGTTGATGCAGTTCAGTAAGTAGAAATATTAGAAGAACAGGAAACTGCAGGTGTGAGCTGCTTTTGGTGAGGAAGCTGTAGTACAGAATCCACATATTGCCAATGTCTGGAGTATACAGGTTTGCGTATCTAATTGATAACCTATCCACAAATAATAGTGTACCATCTGATATCACTCAGTAATGGATGTCTGAACTAGTTTCCTCAACCAGTCTTCTACTCCTACTGAATACAGCAAAGCTGTTGTACATACGCTCATACCTCTCAACTGTCCAGATTTCGCAGAATGCCCAGATCTTTGTTTCATATTTTTGGTCTGGTCTTTTCCTGCAAATTTAAGCATGCACAAGCAACTTGCTTCCTTCCAATATACTGACATTTCATATTGGTACATCTCGTATCTTCAAAATGAAAATGACATTTTGAATCTAAAATAATTATTTCATTTCTTAATAACATTTCTCTGTATTAAACATGCACTAAATTGCATATGCACTTTATTGAACATTTGGTATTATCGTAGGTAACGGTTTTTCATACAAAACAGCATTTCACTTTCTGCTTTTCTGCTTAGACTTAGTCTGCTAATTAAAGCTTTCTGAAGAAGCTATATTAGCTTTATCACAAATTAAAAACAAAAAGACGTTCAACACCAAAAATGACTAAATCAACATCACTTATAAAATAAGACGGAATTCTAAAACTGCATTATGTGAGGTACTATATGCAGTAGTCACTAAACTCTATTGAAATGTTCAGTCTTTTCAGGAAAAGCATTTGCCTTTATTATTTATTTATTTATTTATTTATTTATTACTGGTCCTTCCTGCTCAGACCACAGTAGCCCTTCCTTACTATTGGAACTATTCAACTGTTTTGTTCTCATCCACAAAAGATGAGTTTTATATGAACCAATTGCTAAGCCTCTGTGATATTTTATCTCCCCTATTACCCACAGGTATCTCTAAGAATACTGTACTACCTTCGGTATTATTAAGTGCTTTTATTAGCTTTCTACTATGGCACATGATATCAAAAGGTGAGATATCACCCTCACACAATTCAGACTTTTTTATTTTTTGCCTTACTCAGTTTCACTTTGCAGATGTGCAGTAAAATATATGTGACCAAGCAGCAGAAATTCTGCCCATGCATGTCCTCATTACACTTTCCACTAGAGATAGAGCCCCTGCCTTCAGTCTCCACCATGGGCAGTAGTCATGCAATAAATCCTTTCCCTCCCTCTAACATAGATGAGTCGGAAAAACTGACACTTCTTCCTATCCTTACAAGTCGACTCCTCAGGGATCAGGTCAACTAATCCAACCCCAGAGTTTCTTGTGTCACAGTCAGGGCTCTAGCCCTTTGCACCATGGAGCTGGCATATACATACATAGATACATACATACATACATACAAATATTTCAGGATCAGCACATAATGCTATTTTAGCCTGCCAATATAGCAACATAGTCATTTCCAAAATAAATGTCCAAGTTGTTCATAAAAATATCGAAGCTATAATAAAAAAATATCTAAACCAGCGCTAATTTGGTAGGTATGTGTTTCTCATTAATACACTGCTTTCTGACCACACTAACATACTGTGTAGACATGAAACATCTTTCACAATGGACTGATTTTTTTATACTGAAAGTTTCAAAAAGAAAAGCACAACAAAATTAACTGAACATGAACTGAACATGTTTTTAGATGGCTACACTCTCTGTGCCCCCTCAGCTCTATTAACTATGCTAATTTACCTTTACACTAAGGTACTGTGGCCTCAGACTGGACTTCCAAGATGGCTGCCCAGTGATCAACTGCTTAATTTCAGCTCTCCTAGTGTGAAAAAAGAAACTGAGAGATAGGGGCTAGTAACTCTGCCAGCTTTAGTAAAATTCAGTTACTGGCTATTAAGTATACTGCCTGGGTGCTACCAAAGCAAACACTTAGAAAGCCTGAAAGAAAATTAACAAGAAAAGGTGAAGAGAAACTCAGACTGGGAAGAATCCTGCAGCTGTTCAGCAAAAAGCAGTTCAAGCTCCAGCTCTGGTACAAGAGATGGCTTCCAGTAATTTAGAGGAAAAATAAATCATATGTACTCAGAACTGATCAAAATCAATGAAACAGTGAAGTAGCACATCAATTCAAATAACAACAGGCTGGGAAAATGGAAGAAGCTTTAAGCAGCTATTCCAATGAACTGCAAAAATCAGAGGTCAAAATTAAAAAAAGGCTGGCTGAGTAACTGACTTTTCAATAGAACTGTTTAAAAATGGCAAAGTTAAAAGACAGGGCATGGGATAAACTGAGGGGTTGCCAGCCCAGCTAGATAGAATTTTGTAAATAACTGTCATTGTAAATATTAATATGATCCACAGGCTTGTGTCACAAATGTAAAAAAAACCTGTGTTATGTGCTGAGCTTCAAAAATGTAACTACAGTCCACCCTGCTGAAAAAACAGCAGAAATGTGTACAAACTCTATGCCTATATAATGTATGTTTTCATGGTAGAAAACTGGGATATAGAGAGTTAACTTTCACAAACTCTAAGAAAATAAGCTGATAAAAAATAATTTTATGACTGTGTGTGATCTCAGGCTATGAGACAGGATGTCTGGGCTAAGAGATTCTTTCTATTGTCTTAAGACAGAGATAATTACTAGGTTTCACATGTAAAATGTCTTTTATTGTTGTGATTTCCTGGCAGCTGCAGATCACAAAGAAATGTTAAATTTTAAGTTCTGTGAGCTTGGGAAACTTAAGAAGAAGTGACAAGAATTATGTAATCTGAAATGACCCAGCAGTAATGTGCATTATCAATTTAAGAACTATCTCAAGAGAAACGGAGTGCATTTTGTATTTTGTTCTGAAGCTAACAACAACTCACCAGCACTTTGCCTTGTAAGTAGGATTTAGATCTTTGTGTTTCTCTTAGAGATATATAGGAATATAGCCAGATTAGTGTAGATGTTTTCTATATTTATGTGAGACTATCCTACAATGCTGTTTTAAAGTATTTTCTGTGATTTCTGAACTCTCTATTGTCACTGTGTTGAATTAATGAGTATTGTCTTGTGTTTTTATTATTTATTATTAAATATATTTAAACCTTTTAATTGTGACTGTTTTGAGTAGAAATATATAACCTCTTAGAGTACTTGCATGTATTTGGTGATACTGTACAAGCCACTCCAATAGCCTTTCTGTTCGTCACACTTACTGTTTGGATAACAGTAACATTACACAGTAGAATTGGTCACTGTTTGGGAAGGTCCTTATTAGTATCTGAAAAGTAGTGCTTGGTGGCAGTGATTTCTACTTTATAGTCTGAGCAGAAGGGGGCACAGCTAGTGAACCTGTGCCAGCCTTCCCCAGGAGTGTCTGTGTATTTGTATATATATCATATCTCAAAGTGTGTGTGTGTGTCAGCTACTTGGGCAGGGACACAAAGCACTGGTTGGACAGAGAGGGTGCTGGAGGTTTTGGCTTGACCACTCGGCTGAGATCTAAACTCTATAGCTGTGCCAGTGGGGAGTCTTACTGGGGATCTGGAGAGAAAGGGAGAAACCAGCCTCAGACTGACTGTGATCTCTGTGTGCTCTTAAGAGAAATTGTACTTTACTGTGTGTGTGTACTTGTTAGCATCCCAATGTGGACGCCCCTCACCACTGATCTGGTGCTAGTGGTGAGGATTGAGGCTCCTTGATTACTGCGCCAGTGCACGGGCATCATAGAGCACACAGAGAAAAACGGAGATTTTCTGCTGTACCAGAGAAACTGGTAGGAACAGGCAGTATTAACTTTATGAACGCACAAATAAGCAGGTGGACTGATATTCCACAGCAGGATATGTTAATTGACAGGGCACACTGAGTGTATGCTTCCAACTTGGCCATGAGAAAGCACCCAAGACCTGTACTGGCAAAGATGCAATCATACCAGGAGAAAGAGCTAATCCTGACAAAACTTTGGAAGGGCAAAGTATTAAAAACTGGATACAGCACAGTCTTTGTGGAAAATGATTACTCACTGCACACCAGGCAGAAGAGAAGAAAATTGATCTCAGCAATCAGGGAATGTCAAGAGGCAGGTGAGAGATTCAAGTTGTTGTATCTAGCAGTCTTCAGAATGTTTTTTCTTGGAAGATCAAAGACATTTTTTGATGCAGAACAGGCTAAGGAACTACAAATGTTTGTTCAACAAAAAGTGAGCCATCCAATTGTCAAGAACTCTGCTTCTCACACTTCTGACAATAAAACTCATACAGAGTCTTTACTAGTAAAACTTTTTCCAGTGTTGCAATGGAAAAATGTTTGACAGATAGAAAAAAAGCACAGGAGTTGGCTACAGGAGTCAGGAGTACCTTGGACATGAAACAGAGTCTGGTGTTGAGAGATGGAGATGAAAAGGAAGAAGACCTGCAATTATGAAACTAGTAAATAAATGTGAGATTAGAAAGCATCAAACACACTTATGAAATATTGTTTTACAAGAAAATATCACTGAGAAAGAGTGGACTTTTGCTGACTTTGTTAAACGTGTGGGTCAACTGAAAAGCATATACCTCACTTCATGTCAGTTATGTTTAGTTTAAAGGACACTTAAAATAAAACAAAAGCAACTGCAAATAAAACAATTTTTGTTCTTAACAATATTTGTAGAAAACATTTCATGATATAAATTGCATGCTACACAGTAAAGCAGATTTGTGTAGTATGTCGTCATAGGGTACCTAAAATGAGGGGCATGAGGGAGGAGTCTTTTCAGTGATTGCAACAAGTACTTTGTTGGTTGAAGAAATGTAGGCATTGTGTTAAAAAAGAAGAAAAGCTGAACAAAAGAATGTTTAAGTCAATATGCTGTAATCTTGGGTGGTTGGGGTGGAGGAATGGGGTTGAAAAATGCACTAATTATAAAATATGTACAGTTCAAATGTTTTGCCTATTTTTGCATAACTGAATATCTGGATTAATGCCCTTGGCTTAATCTAAAAACGTTTTTTTCTGTAAGCTTGTGTGTTTGAAAAATAAGAAAACATGGTGAATGCAATCTCTCTTCTTTAGCAAGCTGAAAAATCTGCATCTGATGGCAGTTGTACATTCTGTTCTTATGTTTCTATGGAGACAAGCTGATTACAAGTGCAGGCATTAATCTTGAGAGTTCTGAACACTGTTTGCTGAGATCAATGAAAAATTAAAAGATACAAGGGCAAGCAACTCAGTAAGAAACACAGTCTGAAATTACTAGAAGTGAATAAGAGATAGCTTCATGGGCAGTCTAAATACTTCAGTGCATTTACTAGAACAGTGCATAATTTAGTTTTATTTAAAGATAGCTAGTGCACTTTTTTCTTCAGGTTAAAAGTTAATGTTTTCAGAAAGCATACACAAACAATGTTTTCATATCTGGAACGGGAATACAGATAAGACAAGAACAGACAGTAATTAGTGTAGGTAGGAGCAAATGATGTAACATGCACTTTAGTACAGGTTAGGTAATGCCTGTGGGTGCAGCTGTTTGGGACAACTGTTCCTATCAGGATCGTTAAACTTTATTATATAAAGATGCCCTTAGTTTTGTCTGTTTTAAGTTAATATGTTGTGTGTATGCATGTATATATATATATATATATATATATATATACACATAAGAAACTAGGTTCAATGTACAGAATCAGGAACTTTCTCACTCCTCACGCAAAATTAACCATTGCTCGTACCCATCTCCTTTCCATGCTACTATATGCCTCCCCGATACTTTCCTTCCTCAACAAACGTGAGCTCAATAACCTTTCTACTACCTACCACCACATAGCTAGATTCATAACAGGAACTCCTTATCGTACCCACCATTGCCTCAACCTCAAGAAACTCGGCTGGTTAGAACTTCCCAATCTTCTTAAATTTAATCAACTCACTAATGCATTTAAAATAATTAATCAACCTGGCAAAACCCCCTCACTACTTGAATATCCTGCCCCTACACCAACCTAAGTTCCCTTCGGTCATCAAATAGTACTCAAGTACAAACAATCAAATCTAACAACAGGGGCGGCGAAGCTCTTTACGCTAACTCTATCGGAAAACAATGGAATTCCCTTCCCAATAACCTCAGACTTATGAGTTCACTAAATCTTTTTAAGAATAATCTAAGAGAATATTTCAAGTCCCACTGGTTATGCCCATGTCCAAACCCAGATTAACTCCTATAGGTCTCACAGTATCCTACTCTTTTCTCCTTTCACAAACTATTACCATTCTTTTTCTTCCTCCTTATGTACCTATGTCAAGCAGCCAATTTAACCTATGATTTTTTTTTTTCTACTAACATGTATATACTTTTGTTTTACTGTTTGTTATATTCTTTACAATGTAATATTTTTAGCTAATTGTAGTGAGTTTACTTGTGTTATTACTGGAGCTTTTCTCCTCGGGCCTCTACTGAAAAAGGACATGTATCCAGCTAGACTAGCCCGGTCAACAAATGTAAAATAAAATAAATAATATATATATATATATATATATATATATATATATATATACATATATACACACATATATATATATATTATATATATATATATATACATATATATATATACATATATATATATATATATATATATATATACACACACACACACACACATATATATATATATATATTGATATAGATAGATATATATATATATACATCTTTTTTTTTTTTTTTTTTTTTTTAGGATTTTCATTAAAAAATCTTGAAAATGTGACATAGGTTCAAATGGAGATGATAAGAAACAACTGGATAAGAGATTAACCTGTGAAACAATAGCAAGTGCACGTAACATAAAAGTTGGAATAAGGCATTTAAAAAGTCATGTATAATAGGTGGCAATAATAACTTCTTATCATAACAGTTATACTATTGATATTATTCAGGTATGTAAATGGCTTCACAGGTATAGAAAAAAGGTAAGACTATTGAATTATATTAACAAATGCAAAGTGCAAATAGCAATACTGCAGGAAACACATTTGGAAAGAAATCAGCATGTGAATTTCATAAAGAAAGAATTTCAGGATGGATATTCACCAGAATATCAATTGCTAGAGGAGCTCCAATAGCGATAAAATTGTGGGAGAAATAAATATCTTTCAGCAGGGAATATTACTTACAGTTGGGGAGGCGAACTTGATTTTCAACAGTCTGTACTATGGGACTAGAAGGGAAAATATAGAAAAACAGGGTGGATTTCTGAAGGAAATTTATGCAAATACTTGGAAAGGAAAATGTGACTTCAGTAGTATGAACTCAGAATTTACATATTATTCCTCAAGGTACAATAATTGGCCTACGCTAAACAGGAATTATACTTCGCAGGAACATGTGCATTTAATTGAAGGCTTCAAAACACATCCAATAATTACTTCAGATCATGAGCCAATAAAAACTAAGATAAAAATGCAGGCTACATCCATCCACAACCCCATTTTCCCCTTTTTTGGACATGGGGTCAGGGTGTCGCTTCAGCAGTGACAATCATCTACAGCCAAGGTTTACATCACCACCAGGTGGCTAACCCTGTCATGGATAAAAAATAAAATAAAATGCAGGGTAATGGAGTAAAAATGAGACACTGGCATTTCTCCTCCTACTTGGTAAAAAAGAGAGGAATTTAAAGAGTGTGTAGTGAAATTTATTCAGGAGTTATTAGGGAAGATAGAAATTCCTTCAGAAGTTATAGCTAGTGAGTGGGATAAATGAAAGTGGAGTTTAAAACTAGGGAAGACATAAAAGAAAAAGACATGGGTTAAGAATTATCAGTAATTATTAAGAGTGGTGAACAAAGGTTAAAGAATTGCAGAATAAAAGGGATCTCACAGAACAAGAAGAGGTGCAACTGCAGAGTGCTAGAGAGAAAATAAGGGAGTATCTGGATAATATGCATGGGTTTAGAAAGACTTTTGTTAAGAAACTGCTTTTGGAAATAACTCCAGAGCATAAAAGCATTTAGTACAATGACCTGGACAACAGAAAGTAGAAAGAGTTGTTACCGAACTTAGGGAGCCTACAACATGAAAAATAACTAGAAATCCTGTAGAGGTATTAGAAATATTTTGGAAATTTTATGAAAATCCGTATAAAGCAGAGATATGTAGAAATCATGAATGAGCACAAATGGAAACATTTATGGAAAACTTAAGTATGCCAAGGTTAAAGGCAGATGAGGCTCAACAGTTAACAGTTAAGATAGACATGAAATAAAAATTGTGACATATAATCAATCTGCAGGAAAGCCTCCAGGAGCAGATCACAAGAATCTTCAGAAGTGACATTTAAAGCCTATCAAGGAACTCTGTGACTCTTTTATTTACACTTGAGTTCTACAAGATGACATACAGAGATTTTGATAAAACTCTTTAAAGAAGTTATTGCTGGGTGGGTTACTGAGGTATACTACTGGTAAACATCCAGGAATTATTTTTCTTTGTTCTAATATGTAAGCAAAAAAAAAAAGTTCAATTAGGGCTGCAAACCTAAATAATTTTTTTACATGGAAATTCGATAGAGAGACATATTCCATCTTAAGACTCTGTAAGAGCAAGTGACTTTTTGTTCTTTATACCTGGAATGCCTGAATATTTGCATCTACAAACTTAACATCTCCATCTGATTTTCTGTACGTATGTACTCTGGCAGCTGAAAAGCTGTTACTAAACTCCATTTTAAAGTATTCTCAACATGAAATAATGGACTGTAAATTAATAGGGCCTGCTGTTATATAAAGCTCATATGAATCTTGTATCAGACTGGGTGCCACAGGGACTTATTTAAAATCAACTGGGCCATCCTCCAGACATGTTTTCTACTGAAGGTGGTTATGGCTGTGATTAGGCAAGGAATAAAACTTCATGTTTCTCCAATAAGCATGTAAGAGGTTTTAGAAATTCCTTGTACAGGAACAGCAATAAAGAACAATATAAAAAACAGTCCAATGCATTATTTTCACTCATGAAAGAAGATGTGAAGGTGTACCTTTGTTCAAAGGGTCTACTTCATGTTGTCGTAAGCTGACAATATTAAATCTGATATTGTCAGCACGACAATATCGAAAGTGAAGAGCATAGTGCAAGTAAACAGAAATCTCCATAAGGGGAGATTTCCGTTTACCTCAATGTAGTGCGGTCTCGGAGTTGGTATATTTAAGGGTGTAAGGGGGCTTGCCCCCCTGCCTAAGCCATTTAGTTATTTTTTTTAGTTTGTTTTGTTTTTTATGTTATTCGATGTTTTACTTAATCGATCAATAAAGTTCGACCTTTACCGATTTGATTAAGTAAGCTTTTGATGACGTGATATAGACGCTTGTTCAAATACCCGCAGGCTACACTAATGTCGTCCAGACCAAAATACTTCATATACTGATTAAGTGTCGCTTGTGATATGGGATAACTCTCAGTGTGTAGGGAATATGTGAAGGGTCTCAGAGTGTGGACTGGCTCTATCCAAAATGATTTCAAGGTGACATTAAAGTTGCCTCCTGTAGTTACAGGGGAGGAGTTTATAGTCATTGCAGCTAAATTACGAAACATACTTTAGAAAAAGTGAGGGCCATCATACTGGCTGTACCAGTGACATACTGTCCAGGTAACAATGTGCAGTGGTGCAGCAGTTAATACTGTTGCCTCACAGGAAGAGGTTCCCCAATTCAATTCTTGGCTAAGTTGCTTTCTGTTTGAAGTTTGCATGTCCTCCCTGCGTTCGTGTGGGTTTTCTCCAGGTACCCCGGTTTCCTCTCATATTCAAAGACATGCATCTAGGGCATTGCTCCCCGGACCTCTACTGAAAACAGGCTCTGTCCTTCTTGCACTTTCCTGGTCAACAAATGTTAAATAAATAAATTAATTATCTGCTTGTTTGCTTGCCAGTGCAAGCAGGGAGAATGGGCATGCCTAGCCTAGGTTGGGTGGTAGTTGGAGGTGCTGATGCAGCAATCATTCGTCAGCTATGGTGGAGGCCAGAACTGAAACAACCACTAGGCTGGAGAGGGCTGGATGGTTGAGGAGGTGGCTGCCCTAGGACCCAAAAAGGTGACCATATTGTAGTGGCATGCCTCACTGCCTACCAAGCTTTCTGTGAATATATCAGCATGTGGCGGGGGGCAGCTCTAAGAAAAATTCCTAGTTTGGCCACAGTGTAATGAGTCTGGCTCACCTATGCCACCTCCAGGTCATGTGGTAGAATCATGTTTTTGATGCCGTTGAGCCTCTGCTCATCCAGTATAACAGGACCTATCTGATGAAGGGACATGTTATGGTACTGCTGAATGTAGTGGTGCCAAAAGTGAAGGAGAAATACAGGAAAATAAAGTCAGCAGTGAGCAGGGTAAAACAATTAAAATCAGAGTCATCTTGGTTGGGACTGCAAAACTGCCCAGGACACAGCTACCTTCCAGGGGGACACAAATGCAATTTACTACTTAACTGATGTCCTTATCATGTATTTAGTCCAGAAATGACCAATCCAGTCTTTTAAGGGCAAGTAATAACAGTCTATGTTTCTAAGTTTTTGACAGGGCTTTTTAGATTATGACCTTGCAAATATTCACACAGAGATTTTAAATGTTTTTCTACTTTTGTCTCCTGGAAGAATACAATAACTACTTTCCTTTTTTCCACAAATTTAAACATGCCATGTGTTTCTGTAGCAGAGTTAAAGCTTATGACATTCACAGTGACAAACATAACCATTTCTGAGCAGAGTGATATATTAAATACCTAATTCCTTGCATTATTTATTCAGCAACATTTTCCTTCTCTCATTCAGAATTTCATTTTGATATCTGGCACTGATAATAAGCAGAAAAGCAGTGGCTGAGCTGCAGTTAAGATTTTGGTTAGAATGATTTCAATAAAATATATATAGGCCATACCAATGCTCTGACAGGCTATGTATATTAAATGTGTCCAGTGGCTGTCCTGCGCTTTCAGTAAAATAAATGAGAACAGGTGTCGCTTCATTATAATTCTTTAAGTCTTAAAATTAGAGCATGGAAATTAATTTGTGGATAACACGCTGTGAGTTATGTCTCTGTATTCAAATAAGAAAGTTACGCAAAGCAGGAGCAGGGACAATCCCTGTTCAGCATGACAGATATTTGGAAGACAAGAGGAGAGGTCTAAGCTGCACTATCTACTTTACTAACAGATAAACCATTTATCTCTACAGCAAGCAATATTAAAACACATTTTAGAATATTGTAAATCCACCATGATCTATGTATGCAGTTGTGCTACGTAGAACAATGACTGTAAAAGCATACAAGCAGAAAATTAAACCAGTTAGTTAAGCATGGAAAATTACTGACAGTCAGTTAAAGGACTAAGACAGAAAGATTACAAAAATCAGTCCAGTCTGCAAGTTTCAAATGAGGCATTCTGTAATCCACTTATGAGGAGGAAGTGACCTTGATCTTCCAACAAAGGGTTTTCTCATGGTCTCCAGTCATTTAGTAGTTTGTTAAAATGATACAGGATTACAGATGGGAGGTCAAGGAGGATGTTTTTGTTACTGTGTCCTTTCATGTGGTTGCATGGTTGTTTCTCCCCACAAAAGCAAGGCATTCAAATTTCCTGAATTCTGGATCTTTGTTCTTGCTCTCTTTTAGAGTTTCCTTGTGATCAGGCTGGTGGATCTGAAAATGAACTAATATTTTTCTTCTGCAAAAGAGCTTCTGTGTCCATTATGACTGCAAATCAATTTGGTGTTAACATCTGGAACAGCTGTTTGTGGTGCAGTGACTACAGGGTGTAGAATTCCAAAAGCAAGCTGTCCATAACTACTGTGTTTGGCTATTTGGACATGACCATCAAATTACCCAGCCTTTTAACCAATTTAACAGTAATCTTGATTGATGCTCTTTACTCCTTTTCTCATAAATTCAGCTACAATGTTATCAGTGGCCTCCAAAATATAGCCTCAGGAACTGCAATGCATTTTTCAGTCAATTAAATAAATGTTAAGAACCTTTACACCTGACAGAGAGCTATGGTGAGGCATTGGGGACTGGTTGAAAGTACATTCTTATAGCATAGTTGCTTGGTGCTAGCAAAGGATCTTCTTCTGGCTGGCAAATCGATTGAAAAGTTCAGGTAGAGTCAGACTTCCAAGATGGCTACACATTGTGCAACAGCTTAATTCTAGCTCTCCCAGTGTGAAAACAGACACTTAGCAGAGAAGGACAGTAGACTTTTGTGTTTTTAGGTAAATTCCAGTAACTGGATAGTAAGTGCACTGCCTGGATGCCAGGAAAAAAGAAATACAGAGGACCTGAAGGAAAATCATCTACAAAAGGTGATGAAAAAACACTGACTGGGGAAAGTACTGCAGCCATTCAGCAAAAAGCAGAGCAACCTCCAGAGATGATTTCCAGTGACCTACAGGAGAGTATAAGACAACTGCACACAGACCTGGTAAAATAAACTAAACACTCATGATGCCATGAAATACATCAACTCAAACGACATAAGGCTGGAAAAATGGAAGAAGCTTTAAAGAGATATTCTGAAGAGGTGATAAAACTGCAAAAATCAGAGGTCCAAATGAAGAAAAGGCTAATTAATATGAGACTGCTCAAGAAGACATGTTTCAAAAAATAATAGAATTAGAGGACACAGCACATAGGGTAAACCTGAGATTTTCAGCTGTACAGAGAAGCTGGAAAGAACAGACTGTATTAATTTTATGAAAGCACAATTAAACAACTGGACCAGTATTACACAGCAGGTGTTGTTACTTGAAAGGGCACATCAAATGTATGCTCCAAAACTGGCTATGAGAAAGCAACCTAGACCTTTAATGGTAAAGATGCAATCCTACAAGCAGGAGTTGATTCTGACAAAATGGTAGCAGAAAGACTAAGCACTAAAAGTGGGAGACAGCAGAGTGTTTGTGGAGAATGATTACGCATTGTACATCAGGCAGATGATGAGTAAATTTATTCCACTATTCCAGGAATGTTGAGAAGCAAATGTGGGATTCAAACTGCTGTACTGAGCTATCTTCAGAATATTCTTTCATGGAGGGACAAAATCATCTTTTGATGCAGAACATGCTAAGGAGAAAATACAAAAGTTTGCCCAACAAAAAGAGAGCTATGAAACAGAAGAAGATTCTGCTTCTTGTTCTTTTTGTGATAAAGACCACTGTGCCAATGAAACCTTTTTGAATATTTCAACAGAAAATGCTGGAGAGAAGGAAGGGAACACGAGAGTTGACTAGAGGAATCGAGAATATCTTAGAAATGAAGCAGAGTTAGGATTTGGGAGATAGAGATGAACAGGAATAAAACCAATAACTCAGAAATTGACAAATGTGGGATTACAAAACAATAATTATATTTGTGAAATATGACAGAACAAGTCAGAAACACACTGACAGCTAAAATGAAAAGAAAATCTCACCAGGCACCAAATAACAAGCAAAAATACAGTTTTAATGTTATACAATACGAAAAGGATAAGCTCTGTCATTTACAAATGTTCAACTTCTTCAGATGTTTGTTCTTCTTTCGTTTTTTTCCGGTTAAGGGTCGCCACAGCGGAACTCCGGTCTGCTAATGATTGGCAGTAGATTTTTTACGGGTGCCGAGGTGCCAGCTCGACACCCAACCTTCAATGAAGGCATGCCCATTCTACGCATGTCGTTCAACTTCTTCAGATAATTAATTAAAATCATGTGATACATCTAAATTCCCTGCTAGTCGTATGATCACAACATGATTACAATTTTAAAAGGACATATTAAATCCAAAGTGGCAATGTAAAAAATCTTGTCTTAGCAAAATGTATATGAATTTAATGAAAACTATACAAAAAATTCAAGGACAAATATATCTGCATGCAATACCAGAAATAATGAAAAAAATATGAAAAAATAGAAAAAAATGAAAGAAAACAATTTATATTTATTATACACCATAAAAACAGTGCAATTTATGTTCCTAGCTATTTTTCAAACACCATCATTTTTAAAAGGCTAGTAATGCTCATAAGTTCATTTAAACCAGGTGGAGCTGTGGCATTTAAATAAATTTGCCACCACACTTCTCTTTGTTCCAAAATGATTGACCAAAGGCCCAGTCTTGGACGATGTTCCACTTGCTCAAGAATAGATAAAACAAATTTATGATCATTAAACTTGGCCTAATGCTTAAATAAAGCATTGGTAGTTTTTTGTTTTATCATATCATAAACATGCTCATAAATATGTTGTTTTAATTATGTAAAATGCAGGGCATTGTTGGCATAAAGCAGTATGTGCGGTTCTTATTTCACACTTGAATACAATCACTTTGCTTGATATATTGGCATTGGCCACATGTTCCATATGTTATCATTTTCCCTTGACCTCTGTAAATACTGTGGGAAAATACTATCAAAAAGGTTTTTAAAACTATACCCATGTTTATATACAATTTTTGGGTGAATGCCCAACTTTTCATAACTATCCTTGTTATTCAAAAGGCAACTTACTTACAATAAATCAGATGTTTGTTCTACTTGATCATTAAGTGTTGAAGAGCTGGACATAGTCTTGTTAGAACTAAGCAAAGGAACATATATGTTGGAGTTACCTTCATAATAGATTGTACCATTGCCATAGGATAACCCCTATTGACAAACATATTACACAACATTTTGTATTCACTAATGAAATCATCAAATTTGGATACCATCTTAGCAGCCCTTACCATCTGGTCCTTAACTACGGCCTGTGTCTGGTGGTAAGGCTGGTTACTGCTGTAATGCAAAAATGTGTTAGAGTTGGTAGGTTTTCTGTATATGGTGAATGTAAAGGCTTGAGTTGATTAATCCTTAGATAAAGTAACATCCAAAAAATCAACTACATCTTGGCAAATGGTATACGTAAACTTCAAAAATGAAGTAATACTGTTAATGTATGCAATAAATAATAGGATGGAATCCATAGGACCAGTCTGAACAACAAACATTTCATCCAAAAATCATGTATACATATATATATATACATTTGGCAAATTCACTGGAAAAAAGATATTTGCTCTTCCATGCAGCCATGATGATGTTTGCAAAAAGTGGCCTGCAGGCTTACCACATCGCAATGCCAGATATTTGCTGAAAATACTCCCCTTCAAAAATTATGAAATTATTATCAAAAACTAACTCCACCAATATCTCCAGTGTGTTCATTTTGTCTTGTTCTAAAACCATGTTGTAAGTCAAATACTCGGAAAACCACTTTTTTCCCTTGTTGTGAGGGATACAACTAAAAAGATCTTTCATGTCTATAGTTATACAAACTGAATTTAAAGTTGCATCCAAACGTTGGCACTTGGCTAGAAAATCCCAAGAATCTCAAAAGAGATGGGGAATATTCATCACATGGGATTTTAACTGGTGATCAATGAATCTGGCTATACATCTAGTTTTAGAATGACCATCGTCCACAAAAGGTATGAAAGGTGGTTCAATGATACTTTTAGGTATCTTAGGCAAACTAAATATTGTGGGTAATTTTGGAGTTTCTATGTACATAAATCTATAATCTGCTGGTGTTATCTGGCCTTAAGCATATCATATAAACAAATACCGATTTTCTGATATGAAATACTGATCTCATTTATTGAGGCTTCAATATATGTATCTTCATGAAGGATGTTAAACATGCAGTGTTCATAATCAATTTGGTTCATAATGGTGAAACCTCCCTCTTTGTCAGGCTGCATAATTCTCAGGTGTGTGCCTTTAAGAGCCTGCCAATAGGTCCTGCTGTTTCTCATTGAGGTTGTAATTGTAGTTCCTACACTATTTGTGTAATAAATGCCAGAGATCAAGTTCACACACCTGTTCAAAGGTACTCAAAATAGGGTGCAAGTCTGGATTAAATGCATTAGGGACCCATACCTCACTGGGTGTCTGGTCATAAATTTCATTGTTATACATCAGGTTTAAATTCAGCTTTTGAGTGAATAATTTAAGTTCACTGATGTTTTAGTTATATCTGCCCATTTACCAGGAAAAAAATGAGTAATCCCTGCTAAACAAATCAGCATGCTCTTTTGTTTGTAGATGAATGTGCTTATCCTTCTAGTATTGTATAATATTAAACCATATTTATGCTTGTTTCTTTGTGCCTGGTGAGTTTTTCTTTACATTGAAATATGACAGAACAAGAAAATCAGGAAATACTGGACCTTTTTGGACTTTGTTGGACTCTAAAACATATGCCCTACTTAATGTCATTAATGTTCTGAAAAATACTCAGAGAAGGGGAAGGGGAGGGAGAAGGAAAACTGTAAGTAAAACAAAATGTTTCTTAATAGTACTATTATTATAGTGTATGATTTTATATTCATGCTAGAAAGAAAAATTTTCTCAGGTATTTGTAAGTATAATGGGGATACTACTGTAAACAGGTGCTCCTGTTTTTTTCTTCCGTTTTTCTTTCTCCCCTTTTCTTCCTCCTTGCTTAGTTTTAAGAAATGTAAGCAATGTAATGTAAAAAACAAAGATGATGAAGAAGAAAAAAAAGTCTGGTTAAAAAGAGCATGACAAAAGAAAAATGAATGTGCCTTTTCCCATTCTTGCATGGAGGAATGACTGGATTAAGGCCCTAAGCTTGATCTAGTAACCAGCTGTAAGAGAAAGCAAGTAAATGAAAAAGAATATTGCATATTGTAAGGCTTTTTTCTAGCAAATAAAAGTATACTTAGTAGCAATTCTGTATCTGGTCCTCTTGTCTCCATGGAGACACAAAATGATAAAGAGAAATTGGTTAGAAAAAAAGAGAGAAATTGGCTAGGAGATAATGTTGTCTTTAAAGCATTTAGTTGTTTTCCTAGCTGGGAGAGCTATAAAGATAAGTCAAAAACCAGACAGCACTTTGTAGAATCACAGGCTGCAACCATGCTTCTTAACATAGATGACCTTTATTTTAGGTTAACTAAAGTCAGTAAGCATGGCTGTCAGTTTGGGACATTTGTTCCTATTAGGAGGGTAAAACTTCAATATTTGAAGAAGTACATAGTTTTGTGTGTTAGAGTCAAGTTAATAGGTTTTAGGGGGAGGTATTGGGGGGGTGTTTTTTGAGGGCTTTCAATAAAACAAAAAGTTCTGTAAGATGTGACATAGGCTCAAACAGGTATGACAAGAAACAACTATATAAAAGTTCAACCTGCCAAACTGTGTATTCATGTAGCACAAAAGCTGGAACTAGATGTAAGGTTAAGACTGTTAGTTGCAGTTCCTGTTATATAAAGGTTTGTGTGACTTGTTAGTCTAGGGGTATGATTCTCACTTAGGGTGCAAGAGGTCCTGGGTTCAAATCCCGGGCAAGCCCTGAATTTTGGTTGGTAGGTTGGTATAATGGTTAAGGTGTTATCTTTACAGACATAAGATGCAGGGTTTGATTCTTACATGGGGTAATTGGCAGGGCTTAAAATAACCCAGAAGGACAGTGAGCTTAGTACTAATCTAAGTGCCTAAGAACCTATCCTGTTATACATAAAAGGTGGGAATAACAACATTTTAATACATTGATGATTTCTGTAATGTCTTTAAATGTCAATGGTCTCACAGATGGATGGCATAATGGTTAAGGTGTTTACCTTACAGACACAAGGTGCAGGGTTTGATTCTCACATGGGGTAATTGGCTAGGCTTGAAGTGGCCCACAAGGGTAGTTAGCCTAGTACTAATCTATGAACCTATGAACCTATAAAAAAGAAACAGTAGTGAACTATATTCAAAATGTAGAGTGAAAATAGTTATGCTACAGGAGACACACTTGGAAAGAACTGAACATGTGATTTTGATAAAGAAAGGTTTTCAGCAGAATACCTGGGACAAAGGAAGAGAGGAGTACTTATATTAATTGCAAGAGGAGCTCCAATAGTGATAGAAGAGGATAAAAAAGATAATAATGGTAGATTTGTAGCACTAAGGTGCCACTGGCAAGGGAGGAGGGTTACACTAGCATGTATTTATATTCCACCTAAAACTGTTATTTTGGAGCTTAAGAAAACTCTGGGAGAAATAACCAGCTTTCAGCAAGGAATATTACTTATAGGCGGGGACTGAAATTTGATTTGCAGTAGTGAAGATGTGTCTGGGCGGCACATGTGGGAAAGTATAACAAAGCACGGTACACTTTTGAAGAAATTTATGAAAATATTTGGTATAGAAAATATGAATTCAGTAATAGGAGTTTGGAGTGAATTTACATATTATTCCCCAAGAAACAAAAACTGGGCTAGGCTAGATAAAATTTACATTTCACAGGAACATGTGCAGTTAATTGACGGTCTTGATGCATACCCTATAAATATTTCAGATCATGCACCAATAATAACTAAAATATAAACACAGGGTATTGAAATAAAAATAAGACACTGGGACTTTCCCATTTATCTGTTGAAAAGAGAGGAATTTAAGGAATGGTTAGTAGAAATTATTCAGAAGCTATCAGAGAAGACAGAAATTTCTTCTGAAAATATAGCAAGGGAGTGGGATAAAATTAAAGTGGAGGGTGGAAATAAAAGAAAGGGAGATATGGTCAAGACGTAACAAGAATTATTTAGAGGGATTTACAGCTGTTAAAGTATTGCAAAATGGGGGAAACTCACAGAACAAGAAGAGGAGCAACTTCAGAATGCTAAACAAAAAATAAGGGATTATCTCAACAATATGCATGAGTTTACAAAGACTGCTGTTAAGCAACTGTTTTTTTTTTATAATAAGTCTAGAGCACAAAAACTTTTAGCACAATGAATCAAGCAACAGAAAGTGGAAAGGGCTGCCTCCAAGCTTGGGGATAGGGAGCCTATAACAAGGAAGGTACAAAGAGATCCTGTAAGGTTATTAAAAATATTGTGGAAATTATATGAAAGTCTATACAAAGCAGAGAAATATGGAAATCAAGAAAAGGTACAAATGGAAATGTTTATGGAAGAAATAAATATGCTAAGGTTAGAGGTAGAATAGGCTCAATTACTAACATTTAGGATAAACTATTGAAATGAACAAAACTAAAACCACAATAAAATAAGGATGGAGGAGACTTTGGATACCATAATAAAACCTTCTTTATTAATGTTAAGCACTTTCGTCCTTCGGTAATATGGACTTCTTTAGAACAAACTAACCCAAGTATAATATGATAAAAATGCCCTTCACATCAATTTAAGTTTATATTTATCAACCAGATTGATTTAGGACAATGGGGGAGGGGGTCCTTGTGATGATTTTCTGGATTTTTGGAGCTCAGGTGGCAATTGAGAATGGATGTCATGGTAACCACTAGTCTAAATGAAAATTAATCCATTAGTAGTGTATTAAAGTTAAAACCAGCATATTTTTCTCATATGAATTTTTTGTATTATTATTCATTTTCTCACATATGCCCATACACATTTGTACATATATGTTTTATAAGTGTAAATATATGTAAGAATTTTTTCTAGTCATATAAAATAAGGAAAATTATTGTGTTTTTAATGTCTTTTTTACATTTTGTTTTATGGATTAGCTTGGGGAGTAGTTTAGTTTTTTTAAGGCTATGGTTGCTTTAAATGGCTTTAGTGGCTTTAATCCTACTTGATTAATTAATTAACTACATGTGCTTAGGTGGTGATTTGTGGGGTTGGTCTTAATGTATAAAAAGAAGTGTATACTTGGGTTTGTTTGTTCTGAAGGAGTCCATATTACTATGGATGAAAGCAGTTAACGTTAATAAAGAATGTTTTATTACGGTATCTTGCTCTGAAGCCTCCTCCTTCCTTATTTTATTGTGGTAACATTTAGGTAGGAGGAGATGAGATAAAAATGGTGATGTATAACCGATCTCCAAAAAAGTCCCTACGAATAGATGGTATTCCTATGGAAGCCTAGAAGGGCAAAAATGATAAAGATCTGGAAGATTTTAAAAGTATTTTAAGAGAAGGAGAAATGCCAGCATCCTAGAAGACAGCAACGGCAGTTGTAATACCTAAAGAGGGTAAAGATCCATCAGATCTAGGTTCATACAGGCCCATTTCAATACTGAACCATGACTATAAAGTATTTATGTCTATAACGGCTAAAAGAAATGCAAAAGTGATGCCAAAATTAATAGATATGGATAAATGTGGTTTTGTGGAAAGGAGGCATACATATGACAACATTAACAGAACATTGATGAGGGAAGCAAAATGTACGAAAATACCACTGTTATTGGTGGGTCTTGATGCAGAGAAAGCATTTGACATAGTTAGCTGGGACTTTATGAGCAGGGCAATGGAAACATTTGCATTTTCTGATAACATTTTAAGGTTGATTAGGAGGATATATGAGGGATCAGACACAAAAATTAAAGTGGGTGTGGTCCTCTCTGATAATTTCTGCTTGAGCAGAGGAACCAGGCAGGGGTGTCTTCTTTCTCTTTTGCTATCTGCATTATAGATTCGTAGGTTCATAGATTAGTACTGGGTTAACTGTCCTTGTGGGCCATTTTAAGCCTAGTCAATTACCCCATGTGAGAATCAAACCCTGCACTTTTTGTCTGTAAGGTAAATGCCTTAACTATTATACTAACCTCTCAACTCCATTATTACAACACTAATATTATGAAACCCTCTCATTAAAGATACAAGGGAACCTGGAAATGTCAAACATTTCACAGATTTATAAGAAAGTGCTAGCTGCCTTTTGGACCATTTTAAAGCTAGTTAATTTCCCTTAGTGAGAATCGAACACTGTACCTCTTGTCTGTAAGGTAACCACATTAACCAATATGCCAATTCTCAGCTATATTTAGAATCACTGATAAAAAATAAGGGACTCAGAAATTCAAGGATATAACTGGTATGGTAGTTAAGAAAAGCTGCCTCTATTTGCAGGTGATATTATTTTATACTTGAAAAAAACAGAAAGGGACATTACAGTGTTGTGGAACATTTTGAAACAGTTTCAAATCTTTTCAGCATGAAAAATGAATGAAGCTAAAACAAAGGCAATAGCAGTAAATTATGTACCCATGCACAAATTGATTCTGCAATATCCATATTTATGGGGACATGATAAAATGAAGTACTTAGGAGTGTGGAATAAAAATGATTTAGGTGTGGCAGAGAAGGATATGTGAGAAGAGACTAAACAAAAGTTAATACAAAAACTGAGAAAATAGAAGCTCTGTTATATGGATATGGGCAGTAAGATACAAGCAGTTAAAATGTTTTTAGTCCCTTTAGTCTTATACACAAGTCAGGCATATTTTTATCAACTGGAGGAGAAGTTGTGGAGAACAATTAATAAAGAGCTGAAGGATTTTATCTGAGGGGAAGACAGCAAGAGTCAAGTGGGATAAACTGATTCTTCCGACAGAACAAGACAGACTGGGATTACCCAATTTGAAGGGGTATTTCACAGCAACACAGTTAAGGCTCCTATAGAAAGCACAAGCAGAAAAAGTACAGTTGTGTACCTACCATAAATGTAGATGTTCGAGTGTATTCACTGTTGCAGTCATTACTCTTGGGTTATCCTGCTGGCAGGCTACCCTCAGTCGACCAGAATTCCAAAGTCTAGGTCCGGCGTCGGTTGCTGTTGCCTCTTCCCTGATGTCAGTGCGCTAGGGATATAAAAGATGCAGCTGACGCCATTTTCTTCAGTTTTTCTTGCCCCAGATGTCAGGTGCCCCCAAATTGGTAGGCTGAAAAAATATGCCAATAAAAATGCATGCACAAAAATAACATTTCCTTCATCTACAAGCAAATACACCAAATAGGTTGTATAGGATACAGAAGTGCAGCTAGACCCAGCAAAGAAAAGGGGGATGGTGGGAGGGTAACCTGGACTGCAACAGTGAATACACTCGAACATCTACATTTATGGTAGGTATACAACTGTACTATGTTCATCGTGTTTTACTGTTGCAGTCATTACTCTTGGGTTGAATCCCAAAGCTGAGGATGGATGGCTGGGCTAAATAGGATTAGGAGAGGCTATGAGGCCCTGCAGGACTGCAGTGGCAAAGCCTGCTCTGGACTTAAAGAGGTAAGTGGTAGTGCTTTGTGAAGGTGTGCACTGAACTCCAGGTTGCAGCCTCTAAGATATCTTTGGTTGGTACTCCTCTGAGCAAGGCTGCTAAAGTGGCTGCTGCTCTGGTGGAATGAGGCCTAATGCCCTTAGGCACTGATTTGCCATGTTGAGAATAGCAGAAATGGATGCAATGGCCTATCCATTTAAAAATAGTCTGTTTTGAGATAGCCTTTCCTTGTGATCCCGCAGCATATGACACTAAAAGTTGCTCAGTCTTTCTGAAAGCTTTAGTTCTGTCAAAGTAGAAGCATAGCTGCCTGTATATGTCCAAAGAATGCAGAATTTTCTCACCCTTGTTCTGTGGGCAAATGAATGGTTTGGTTGAGGGCCACACTGGACACCACCTTAGGCATAAATGTAGGGTTTGTCCTCAGAGAAACCCTGTCTGGATGAAAAATGATGAAAGGTTCCACAGCCATGAGTGCTTGTAACTCCGAGACTCGCCTTGCAGAGGTTATTGCTAGGAGCAGAGCTGTTTTCCAGGATAAGAATTTTATATCTGCTGTTGATGCTGGCTCGAAAGGAGGCAGTGTGAGTTTTTCCAAAACATAATTGAGGTCCCAGGCCGGAATTGGTGCTCTCCTTGGAGGCCTAATGTTTTTGGCCCCTCTGAGGTACTGCCTTATTAAAGGATGAGAAAAGATAGGTGGTTCCGCATTGTAATGGGCTGAAATGGCAGTGGCATGAATCTTAATTGATGAGAAAGAAAGGCCTTTGTTCAGCATCTCAGTTAGGTATTGTAAAATCTGAAGGATATTTGGTACACACATGTCAATGCCTTGTTCCTGGTTCCAAGCACAGAATCTCTTCCATTTCTCTCTATAAGATGTTCTGGTACTGGGCCTCCTGGCCTCCAAGATAACATCCAAAACAACTTTTGAAAGAGGAGTGTTCTGAATGGCTACATTATCTGCCATGCTGCCAGATTTAGGGTCCTGAGTTGGCTGTGCAGGATCTGATTGTTTTGTTGGGTCAGCAAGTGAGAAGTCTGACGCAATATCCATGCTGGACCTTGAGACAAGCTCTTTAGGATTGGGTACCAGTGTTGGCGTGGTCAGTCTGGTGCAATCAGTATCATTTTTGGCTTCTCTTGTCTGACCTTTAGGAGTACCCTGGGAAGGAGAGGCAGTGGAGGAGAGGCATATACTGTTAGATTTTTCCAGCTGAAGGATAGGGCGTCCACTTTCCATGCTTGCTTGTGATAAGTCCTTGTGCAAAATCTCTGCAATTGGCAGTTGTGAGGGGAGGCAAATAGATCTATGTCTGGGCATCCCCATTTCCTTATTATCATGCTGAAGAATTGTGGATCCAGTTTCCATTCGTGGGGATCCATGAGGTTTCTGCTTAGTTTGTCTGCCAGAGTATTTGTTTTACCTGGCAGGAATTGTGCTTGCAAGTGAACTTGAAAAGCCAATGCTGTGTCCCATAAGGTCATTGCTTGTCTGCAGAGGGGGTAGGAATGTGTACCTCCTTGCTTGTTTATGTACCACATGACCGTAGTGTTGTCTGTCTTTATCAGTAACTGTCCTGGATGAATCATGTCCTTGAAAGCTGTCAGGGCATTTTGAACAGCTAGCATCTCTTTTTGATTGATGTGAAGATGCATCTGGTTTGCAGGCCATGTGCCCTGAATACATTTTCCTGCCATATGGGCCCCCCAGGCATAATCTGATGCATCCGTTGTCAGTGTCTGTCTGGCTGTGGGTAGACTGAATGGCAGACCCTTGTTGTGGTGACAGGCTTCTGCCCACCATCAAAACTCCTGTTACAGGCAGGGAATGAGTGCAATTACTGTCTCCAGGCTGTGGCAATGCTGAGTCCAAATACTTTTTACATACCATTGTAGTTTCCTCATATGCAGTCTGGAATATGGAATTAGTAGAATGCAGGATGCCATGAAACCCAAGGCCTGTAGGATTTTCCTTGCAGATAAGTGGGTTTTTGTTGCCAGTTTCTTGAAGTAAGTAGTCAGATGCTTTTGTTTGTCTGGCGTGAGATAAGCCATCTGGGCAGTTGTATTTAAGCTTGCACCCAGGAATATTATCTCTTGAGAGGGCACTAGTTTTGATTTCTTTTCGTTTACTGTGTACCCTAGACCAATTAGTAATCTTTTTACAAACGCCAGATGCTGTAGAAGAATATCTTTGTTCTCTGCTTGAATTAGGCAGTCGTCCAAGTAGGGATATATTTGAATTCCTTTTTGTCTGCAAAACACAATTACTGGTGCCAGGCATTTTGTGAAGACCCTGGGTGCAGTAGATAAGCCAAAGGGCAGTGTAGATAATTGGTAATGCATTGAGCCAGCTATGAATCTGAGGTATCTTCTGCAAGATTGTCTGATTGGGACATGCAGGTATGCCTCTTTTAGGCCCAAAGTTACGAGCCAAGTCTTCTTGCCCAGCATGGGCAGTAGCTGCTGTAGAGTCAACATCTTAAATTTTGGAATTTCCAGAAACGTATTTAGTATAGGCAGGTCCAGTATTGGTCTCCAGGTGTTGTCCTTTCTGGGTACTAGGAAAAGTCTGGAGTAAAATCCTTGCCCCTGCTCTTGTGGTACTTGCTGAATGGCCCTCAAGTCCATGAGGGCTGTAATTTGTTTTTGTGCCTCTGCCCATTGATTGTGTGGCAGGTCTGGCATACCTTTTGACCTTGGTAGAGTGTGAAAATGGAACCTGTAGCCTTGGGACACTATGTTCAGGACCCATTAGTCTGGGGTAACCATTTTCCAATTTGATGAAAAAAGTGCTAGTTTTCCCCCTAAGGGAGCTGCCAAAAGAAAAGTGCTTGGATCTGGTAGAGGAAAGTCATTGGGACTGTTTCCTGTAAGGCTGTGATTTGTCTTCTCTGCTTTTGGAGGTAGGAGCACCCCATTGTTTAGGCCTGTATGAGCCTTGGGGCTGAGATCTGCCTCTGGGAAACCTGTATCTGCCTCTTTGTGGCCCGTCTGACACTGGGAAGGAACAATTTTTAGAAGGCCAGTTCCTGCTAAACCTGGGTGGCTGTACCTGTAAGAAATCCTTGACTATCTGCATGGATTTTGCTTTATCCTCCATTTTTTTCAACACCTCTTCTGCTTTAGTACCAAACAAAGTATCATGCTTTAATGGTGCATCTAATAATTTTGCTTTAACATAATCAGGCAGATTCTGTTCCTTTAACCAAGCATGCCTTCTAATAACAGAACCTGTAACAGTGGCCCTGCAAGAGGCCTCCAGTGAATCATAACCACATTCCAAAGTATGCTTTCCCATTTGTTCAGCTGCATGCAATAAATCCTGCAATTCCTTGTTCTCTGAACATTCAGCATTTGTCAACAATTTCTGTTTAAGCAGTGACATTAAATATTGCTGATATTTAAGCATATGAAACTGACAATTTAAAGCCCTTACAGCCAGGGTAGCAGAAGTGTAGACTTTTTTTCCCCCATCTGTCTAGAGCCCTAGAATCCCTATCAGAGGGGGCAGGGTTTTTTGCAGTGGAAGCTTTGACCCCTTTGGGACCCTGAGATATAGTTTCTGGGTCAGCAGCGGGGTTTTTATATAGGAATTTATGAGAATCCGGGACCCTGTAGTATCTGTCTGGCTTAGCAGGTGCAGGGGGTAAAGAGTCAGGGGACAGGCCGGACTCTGAAAATACATCATCTCCAATGCCTAGAACAGGTGGAATAGCAAGGGGTCTGTGATGAGGACGTAGTAGAAAGTCCCTGAGCCTTTTTTTAGATTCAGAATAATCTTGGCTCTCCCAGTGGAAATGCTCCCTCATGGTATGCAGGGTTTCCCCAAAAGAATAATCCTCAGGAGGAGATGCTGAAGGAATGGATTCTTCAGCATCAGAATCCTCATAGGGAAGCATGGAGTAATCCTGTTCATAAGAGGAATCAGAGGAAATAGAAACCTGATCAGAAGAATCATACTCTGTCTCTTGCCTAGGCCTCTTATCAGGAGGGGGATGGCAGCCCCTGATCAAAGTAATTAGGTCTTCAGCCATTTTGAGCATCTTTTTTTAGGCATGAAGTCTGAGCAGGAGAATGCTGTACTTGTTTCTTAGGCTTTAGAGCTGCTTTAGTCTTTGTCTTTGAAGCTGAAGATGGCTTAATTTATAGTTGTGTAGGTCTGAAGACACCCTCAGAAGCCGATGCTTGCTCAGTGGCTCCGGACCCATCTGAGGGAATGATTTCGGAGTGTCCAATACCTTGAGTATCCAGTGGCCCAGTCGGCTCCACGTGGGAGTCAGAAGCGGTCAGTGGCTGTGAGGTAGCGGGCACCAGGGGCTGCGAAAGCGCCACACTGAGAACCGGCGAACCGGTGACTGGCCTAGCAGAGGCCTCATCGTCGGTTTTGGACCTCGAATGCCTATCCTTTTCCTTGTCCTTACATTTTTTGTAAACCACGGTTGTCGGCCGGTCTGACGGCATTATATAATTAAATCTTCGGCCAAAGTAATGAAATGCAAAATTGAACCGACGCTTAGTGCATTGGTTAAATCTAGCACAAAACCAACAGCTAGCAATGTTGTGATCAGGGCCTAAGCAAGGAATACAGTAAGAGTGAAAATCCTTATGAGGTATTGGTTCTGAAATTCGGATTTGAATATCGCAGGAGTGGGCCGACCGGCACTTGCAAACTGCTTTTGCTTCGGGCACCGCACGGCAAGAAAGACTGAAGAAAATGGCGTTGGCTGCATCTTTTATACCCTTGGCACACTGACGTCAGGGAAGAGGCGACAGCAACTGACGCCGGACCTAGACTTTGGAATTCTGGCCGACTGAGGGTAGCCTGCCAGCAGGATAACCCAAGAGTAATGACTGCAACAATGAAACAAGATGAACATCTATACTTCAAAGTGGAAAAAGATGATGATGAAACAAGAGGGAAGCTCAAGAAGCAAGGATAGACTGGGATTTTGGATGCAGACCATACCTCTCAACCTGAAAACATCAAAAATCTGGACAAAGGCCCATGAAAAATAGGTACAAATCTGAATGCTGATTATCATAAAATTTGCATATATAATTATGTAACCTCACCCACTCTGGTGGAATTGTAGGATCCCAACTTTCAAAAGCAAACTGAACAGACAACCAAAATATGGTCCCCGAGACCCTGTAGTAAATGGTAACCATTTTTTTCTGAAATGTGTAGCAATGATGTTCACTGGGAAGGGAGAAAATGATGAATCTTAGAATTTTGTTTTTGGTGACTTGCAGTATTTGGGTTTTGTGGTAGAAGTAGGGCATTTACTGGTAGGCAACATTCTAATCTTACCTAAAGGCTATTATAGTTTGCTAGGACCTCCAAAAGTCATTCTCCATGGCCTACTGATCAGTGGCGTAGCTAGAGTTTGTGTCGCCTGGAGCTGTCTGAGTTTTTCATCCTTCTCCCCTCACAAAATCATGGTCGAATGGGCCCCCCAATACACAACCCTCCCCCCGTGCAGCCATTCCAATGTCCCATTACTTGGCTATTTCACCTCATTTACCATAAACACTGTAATGTGCATACTGCTTTAGTTCTACAATGATTACTTGGATTTCATTTAAAACTTTTATTTTACATTTTACAGCACAAACCCTAATAGGACATCTGTGAAACAAAGCAACACAGACTCACAATGAAAATAGATGTAGCATTAAAACTTCTCTGTCCCTGAAACTCACATTCATTGAAACAGCATTGAAACCCTCATTCAAAGGAAATGGCCAGTGGCGGATAAAGATTACCTTTGGGCTTTTTTCAAATCATAGGCCACTTGCACACAAAACATATATGTGTTCTTTGTTACACCTTCCTGATTGTTTTAAATTATATTCCTTGTATAATACAACACACTTGTTAGAGTGAGTTGTAAATGTATTGTTTTGAACATTTTTCTAGTAAGCAATGAAACAAAATGCACACTTACAGTGACACTCAAGCCAATTCCCATTTTTACACTGTCCCTGAAATGAAAATGAATTCTATATATCCAATTATTCACATGTACATTAATAGTGGTTCTGTGGGGTCTACTTCACGTTGTCGTAAGCTGACAATATCGAGTCTGATATTGTCGGCACGACAATATCGAAAGTGAAGAACATCATGCAAGTAAACGGAAATCTCTGTAATGAGAGATTTCCATTTATCTCAATGTAGTGCAGTCCCGGAGTTGGTATATTTAAGTGGGGGGGGGGGCACGGGGGCTTGTCCCCTGCCTACGCCATTTAGTTTTTTTTTTTAATTTGTTTTTTTTTTTTTTACGTTATTCGATGTTTTACTTAATCAATCAATAACGTTTGACCTTTACTGATTCGATTAAGTAAACTTTCGATAACGTGATATAGACGTGTTCTGTGAATGGTCTTCAAATAAAGCTTATCTACTTATGTCATTGTCCTAATTAGTGATTAATTTAAGAACCATCAGTGAACTTCAGTGTTCCTCTTCCTTGTTACTACATCCTATGCACACTGACAATTCTACACACCTTGCACATCTAAATGTAATGCACTCATCCCTAAAACCAAAGCACATCCTCAATATGAATCCATATGCCTAACATCCAAACTGCTGCCTTCCCAAACCATGTAAGAAATACATTATCTTCTGCAGATCTATTCATTCTTGCCACACATTAAGCAGTCCAGAAAAAGTTGTAACATTAAGTTGTGTTCAGAGCTTAATATAAAGCAGAAATCTTTGCTACTAAAGAATCCCACTGTAAAAGACTACAGATAAATTTTACTAATTTAGCACAGTATCTGCTAGAAGTCCCTACACATGATAAAAGAGAATTGCCCTTTAATGGAAAGGGGTGACCCATAAGCACTTTACAACAATTCACTTTTTCTTTCTCCAGCTATTGAATCTAACTCTGGCTAGATGAGTTACGCAATATATGTGTGAAATGTGAATACAGTGAATTAGTCACCGATTCTGTTGTGGTACAGCTGAAAACAAGTCTGACAACAGCAGATGAAGTTTGTTTTTTTTTCTCACATCACATTGTGTTACATTGGACTTTGTACTAATTATTTTCTGCTTGGCTGTTTCATGATAACATTTACTCAAAATTGATCATAGCAGAAACTAGAAATGGCTCTAACTCAAATATAAGGTTAACTATAATCCAGTTCACAGCTTCCTGCAAATGCTAACTTGAGTAATGAATCACATCCAACTTTTCCTTGTGGTGCATGACTCTTGGATACATCAGTTAGAAAAAGACGTCATTCAATTTTAATGAACTATAAATTATATTCTTACAACACAGCAATCAGACTAGAATTATCAATATCTGCACAACATCCTAACAAAAAGGTTCATAGTAAGCCGAGGTTTCCCAGTGACGCATCAAATGTCAAACAGAAAGACTTTCCATATAAACAGGTAACTAAATGCCGCAGTCTCGTAGATCATGACAGCAACTGAGTGCAAATACCAAGCCACTAAATTTAAAGTACTTGCACAATGCGTTTAACCACCTCAAAAAGTTTGTGTTTAAAGATTATGAATAAACAGTAAAAATGCAAACTACTTGCCAACCATTCACTACAAATGTCAACCAGCAGAAATAGTTCAGGCAATACTATAGTGCACCTACTTCACAGTATCACAGCAGCTTATATAGTGGCAAGTCAACCAGATTACTAATGTCTTTTGCAGAGTGGAATGCCCCAAAAAGTTAGTAAAATTACAGCCACAACTTTACGATCTGTGTAACAAGCTCATTTTTGCTCCATACAACAGCCTTATTCCATGAAATACTTTTGTAAGAACAGACTCTGCAAAATAGTTATTAGAGCAAGCATGCATGGATCCTCGGAACAATAAAACCAAATTAATCACGCCGGGAAGGCCAGAGCATGCATAATAACAAAGTTAACAGACAGGTTCAGGTTGCTGATTCTACAAGATCATTAAAAAGTTATAAACTCAGACAGTGACAGTCTGCCCACTTAAAAACAACAGCTGCATTGTTTTAATTCTTTTTTGCCTGGAGGAGGCTGAGCCGCCATACTTGGAGTCAGAAAAAGTAAATTTTATCATCATCCTGCCTGCAAATAAGAATGGGTACTGGGGGAGCTCTGCAGATTTGCAGAACTTAAGTTGTATGGACAGTTGCACTCCACTCACTGCTGCTGCTGCTATATTCCCTCCAATTACAATTCAAATCACCAATCAACCGAATCCAATAAACAGTCTGCCTCGTGACAAAGCTGATGTCACACGCATACCCCTGTATACTGGTGATGCATGGTGACATCAGCCATAAATTTAAAGTTGCAGATGTAAATAAAAAAAAAATTGAACAAAAATCGTGAATTAATGGGGCCACTTGGGGATTCCTGGCACCCTATTATTTTACCCTCAAAATCGGCAAGTACTGAGAAATTCGGTATGGCTGAGAGGTATGATGCAGACCTTTAAGGAGAATAACAATAATCATACAGAATATTATATTCATAAAGTAGCAGAAAGTATTCTATGAATTATGCCAACACAGGAATGGAGAAAGGAGATTCTGCTGATAGGCATGACTACAATTAGGGATACATAAAATAGGCAAGAGGGGCTGGAATTTATTGGAGAAAACTGGTAAAGGGATCAAAGTACAGGGAGCAAACAATTAGAGAGGGATAGGTAATATAATGGGAAGATGCCAAGAATTTGTTTGTACTGCAGGTTACAGATTAGAGTTTTTAGTAGAATCTAGAACACAAACTGCTGTTAAAAACAAGCTGCTGGTAAAAAGGAATAATTTATAGAGCATATAAAAGATTGTGTGAAAACAATATAAATCAATTAGAGGGTAGAAAGGATTGGGAAGAGAGATTGGATAACCAATTCACAAAGAATAGTGTGGGGAATTGTATGTCTCCCAAATATGCAACAAAATCTAGAAGATTTAGGATTTTTGCTTAGAAATGTTTACATAGATATTTTTATACCCCAAGTAGACTCCAGAGAATTTTTCCTCGGGTAGACAGCACATGTTGGAGGTGTGATGGGGAAGAAACAGGTAATTGATAACATATTTTCTGGGAGTGTAATGAGTTGGCAGACTTTAAAGATTCCCTGCAGACTGCTCTGTCAGAGATGCTGGGTGAGCAAATTGCTGTAACTAGGGAAATGATTTTTTCTGAGCTATGATACAGAATCGGCATTGCCTAGACATAGTAAGACCTTGCTGAGTCTAATTATTATGGCTGCAAAAAAAAAAAGGCAATTACTAGAAAATGCAAATCAAAGTCTAAACCAGCCATACTAGAAGTAGTGAATATAGTAATCAAGATAAAACAACTGGAAATGGGATCTTTAGAAAAGGGTAGGAGCAAATTGCAAAGGAAAAATGGGAAATGTGGAAACAATACATACAGGGGAGGAATGTGGTTTAAAAGATGGCAGGACTTGAATGAGCTATGTAATGTCTGACTGAAAAAGATTGCATAGATTATAAGTGATGTATAATGTTTGCAGCTAGGACTGTGTCAGTATAGGGTGTGATAAAAATTCTTGCAACTACAATTATGCCAAAATGGTTTGCTTTCATTTATTTTAATGTATGATTGCCCATGTCATAAGTGATAATTTAATAAAGATGTTTCTGTTAAAAAAAAAAGTCCTGGTAGAGTCTAACTGACCAAGTTTCTAAAGTAAATGTTTTGCTCTCTCTCTCTCTGGCTGCATCTAGGATCTTAAACAAAGTTCAAAAGTATGAACACAGTGGTTGGTTGGTTGACATGGTCCATGTGAGTGAGGGTTTGGCTACTATAAGGTTATTGGGCGATATTGCAGTTGAGGGCCTCACCAGTTTGTTTTGCACAGAAGTAGGCGTGTCACAAATTGAGTGACAACCCGGACTGCATATTACTTGGGGTTTTCGACAACTGGCAATAAATTCTATATTTCTTAACATTTTAGGTCGATTAAACTTGCCATCCCGGTAGGCGCACCTGGTAATTTCTGTGTTTCTCACGGTGTGAGTGTTTAAAGGAGATTTTGTTCTGTGAGTCACTATATCCTATGAACATTGTGTTATGCTGCGATTATCAAGTTTGAGTTGTTGTGCATAAGTTGCATCTCTTTAAAGGGCTGCGTTTATTAGATATTATTACCAAAGGTGTAACTGAATCTGCCTTATCAAATGTTTATCATAACATAACGGTCTGGCTCGCACTTTCTGCGACATTGGTTTATTACCTGGATTAGAGCAGCATCTTTGCAGTATGCACGTTTATTTGCCAAAGGGTAATTTCCACCTTGGTGTTATAACAACTACCTTTCTGGCAAATTTTTGACACTTATTATTAACATTTGTATAAGTATGTCTCAAGATCTGTGATTTATGTTTTCTACAGAGCTGTATGTTGCTGTGACAGATGTTGCTTGTCAGATCTAAGGCAAACATATTTCAGATGAGTAAAGCTGCGGTGGTACAGCGGTAGCATTGTTACCTCACAGCAAGAGGTTCTCCTGTTCGATTCTTGGCTTGGCAGTGCCTTCTGTGTGGAGTCTGCATGTCCTCCCTGCAGTTGAGTAGCGTTCAAAAGACATGCGTGCGTAAATGGGCGTGCCTTCGTTGAAGGTTGGGCGTCGAGCTGGCACCTCAGCGTTTCATAAAAATCTACTGCCAATCATTAGCGGACCGGAGTTCTGCTGTGGCGACCCCTTACCGGGAAAAACCGAAAGACAAACAACAACAACTCCGTTGAAAACGGTCACTTTCTGGTCCTCTCCAGACCAGTTGGACCATTCTGGTAAAGAAGTACCAAATAAATAAGTAAATAAATGAGATTTTGGTGACTGTTTGACTATTAAAAGCACTGTGACAACGGAACCACTTTAGTTTAAATAAGAAGCTATTACGTTGTATCAAATCCATAATTTAGCAGTTGGCAGTCATATAAGAAACTGAAATACCCAAGGTCAAGAAAGTGTTTTTGTTTAAATGCCGCTCACGCATACCGGTAATTTACTTCAGTTTATTGTTATATTTACTGTCCTATTACAATGTCAGTGCACTTTTTCTTCAGTTGTACATTCAGAGGGAATGCATATTCATGAATAACATATCACGGGGGTGGGTTTTGGGTGTGGCTTGCTACTGCGCATCTGGTGAGGCCCTCAACTACAATATCGCCAGTTATTGTTTAGCTGCAGCACTTTAGCTGTCAGTTAACTGGCACCCATGGAGATTAGTAGATGTTGGATAACTGTGCTTTCTGGTTGGTTCAGAGTTACTAGTATTAAAAACAGACCTGACTAATACTGTACCCTACACTATTTGTTTGGTTTGACTTGTTCTCAGGTTGAGGACAGAGGGAATTTATTCCTATCTTCCTTTTTAAAACTCTAAAACTCTCTAAAAACTTAAGGTATGTTTCTGCAGGGGAAAACAGAAAGTGCAACACATGACAATTGTACTCTTATTTCTTTGATTTTTTTTTTGCCGGTTGCTTGAGAGTGCTGGTTAACTGAGAGTTTACTGTACTTCCATACATTCCCTATGGCAAATGTGATTTAGATTATTTCTTCTTTGTTTAATCTCTAAATCATCCAACTTTAGCTGGATCAATGTCCTGACAGGCTCATAATCCGTTAATAATTGCTTTCCTGAAGCTTGGATAATTGCAGGAATAATGCTGAATCCAAAAAGACTGTTTTCACTTTCTGACGTCTTTGCATTATTTTAATTATACAAATTCAGCAGGTACGTGCAACACTAGCTGGATCACAGCATCAAGTTTATTTTGAGAGACAAGATCTGAGAAAAAGCCTGAAAAAGGACAGGGGTTGTGGGTCATTCAGTGTTGATCTGTTGTATTTCAGACATTGTGTCTATTTTCCTAGAGTCGTAAAACTCGATTCGTCCTTATAAATCACTTGTAGTAGAAAGCAGTGGTTAAGTACATTTTAACAGTTTATAACTGCTGAACAGTATGCACTGACTTGATTTAGTTATCTTCCTTGTTGGTATACACTCCCCTCCCTTCTTTTCAGACAGTGAGTTTATATACAGTACCCTTGTGCCCATAAAACTTGTATAACATCCAGTCCTGCTGTTTGAGACTGTGTGTTGTTAGCCCTCAGATCATCTGTAAAACTTGCAAATCACTTCAATATTTCTGATGCTGTTGGTTTTTAAGCTGTTGAGTCAATGTTTCATTATCGGGCAGTGTTTTACTGAAATATCGTGTTTAAAGATGCAAAATTGAATATGGCATCCACATTCTGTTTCCACCTTATTTAAAAAGATAGTTAGTATACAGTCGCTACTGGGGGTCTTATTTTCACATAAAGTAACACTCTATTGGGAAAATAAGGTAAATGAACCGCCGTCTTCACTGATGCTTGTGCCCTTCTAGCACTGCAGCTATCAAAGGTATCATGCAATGTCATGATTTTTGGGGGCAAAAGCTTTCCTGTCTCATCTTCCACACGATTTGCACTTTTTTCTAGTGTATTTTTACATTTGAGTATGACTTCAAAAAGACATATCTGTTTCAAAAGTGCAGTACAAGACAGCTTGTATTTGAAACAGGTAATGTGTTTGGTTGTTGCTTTTTTTTTTTTTTTTTTTTTTTTTTTGTGGGGGGGTGTTCAAAAGTCAACATGTACATTTAAAGGGAAACTGAAAACAAAACTACTTAAGGAACACCTTGACGTGAACCAGACAGCATTTAGCAAATAGAATTTTTCTCTAAATATTTCTTACGATGGAGTGTCTGTAGTGTGACTTTAATGCACTTTTTTATTATTATTTTTGTTCAACCTGTGTTGGCATGGTTTATATCAAGTATATCCACCCATGAAATAATGCTGCTATGTTCTATGATGTGATGGCCAAAACGTATAACAGCTGTGCGAAGAAAGCTTGCACAAACACAACTTTTTCATTTTCATTTTAAAATATTGAACTGAAATTAATTTTTAATGATCGTAATACATTCAGCAACCAGAATGCAGATCCTAGGCTGGCAGCGTCATGGTTATATGTTGCCTTTGGACTGGATTTTGAAAGACAGGAATTTTTATTGAATAGGTTCATAGGTTCATACTAGGCTATCTGCCCTAGGGCATTTATAAGCCTAGCCAGAGTGTGTTGGCTTTCGCCACCCATTTTAAATTAATTTTGCTATGCCCTTTTTCGAGGTTAGTATACTGTGCCTCTGTCTAACAGTGACACAGAATTGATACCCGGGGTAAACCTACGATCTCCCATCCACTCATCAAGATTCCTCTTGAAGAGAGTCAATGAGGGACTATGCCTAACCTGGACTGGGATTTTATTCTAGAGTGAAGGGAGCCTCTGGGTTATGAATCTGTCCCTCCAACATGTCCTATTTATTTCAGTGCTGAGGTTCAAATCTCTCGAGCGTGTAGCTCGATGGGATTTGGATTTTCTGAGGTGCAGCATGTCCATTAATTCCGGATTGGACATGGCTTTATACGTCAGGCACAGATCGCCTCTGAGCAGGCGGTATGCCACTGAGTAGAGCTGGAGTTTCTTTAACCGGGCAGCATATGGCATCTGTTTGAGCCCTTTGATCCTCTTGGTGAGGTACTTTTGGGGTCTTTCCAGTTGCTGCAGGTGTCTGGTAAGGTACATCCCAAAAGGGGAATTGTACTCAATTATGGGCCTGATGAGGGATGAGTAAAGAGGCACAATGACCTCCCCTGATCTAGATGTGAATCCCTTCATGATTAGGTGGGCTATATAAAATGTTTTTCAAGCCACTTTGGCCACGTGGTTGTCAAATGAGAAACTGCTATCAACTTGGGTCCCCAGGTCCCTAATTACTTCTTCTGTACTTAATGGATTACCACCTATGTGGTAATTTGTGGGCACTTAGTTTTTGCCAAAGGGGATGACTATACACTTTTTGGCGTTTAGCTTGAGGCCATGGCTCTGGCACCAGTTGTCTGTTTCTATGAGGCCCTTTTGGAGGATGCTTGTGTCGGCTGGAGAATCAATTATGGCGCCCAGTTTGCAGTCATCTGCGAACTTGGTCAGCCACAGTCCTTCCGTGTTGGCCTGTACCTCCGAGAAATATATACCGAACAAGAGAGGTCCCAGGACTGAGCCTTGTGGGACGCCACTTGTAACTGGTTTGGAGTCTGACATGGCTCCAGCAATTCTAACCATGTGGGTTCTGTCCTTGAGCCAGTTTGCAACCCATCTAGTGACATAGGGTTTATATTTAAGCTGGTGAGCTTATCTATAATGCCAGTGGGGTATTGTATCGAAGGCTTTTGCGAGGTCCAGGTAGGCTGTGTGGACCACCTTCCCCTCGTCAATGGCCTTGGTGACTGTTTCAAAGAAATCAACCAGGTTTAAGAGGCAGGATCTGCCCTTAACAAAGCCGAACTGGGTAGGATCCAGTGTCTGTAGGTCCCCAATATCTTTATTTATGAGGTCCATGATGATCCTTTCCATAGCTTTGCAGACCAAGCTAGTCAGGCTTATGGGGCGATAGTTTCCAGGATCCGTTGAGGCACCACCTTTGTGGAGAGGGACAACTGTTGCTGTACGTCACTCTTTGGGTACATATCCTGTAGTAAGGCTGAGATTAAACAGTAGTTTTATGTTTGGGTTTAGCTCTTCATGGAGTTCATGTAGGACGCAGCCCGGGACACCGTCTGGTCCCATTGATGCTGTGTTTTTTGCTTTGGAGAGGGCGGCTCTTACCTGAGCATCTGAGATGTCAGGGGGGCAGCACTCTGGTAGGATAGATATTTGCCCTTTTGGTGGGGAGGGGGAGGAGTTTGCACTGAACCTGTCAGCTAGGATGTTGGCAATGTCTGTGGGTTTGGTGTATTTTTTGTCATTTTGGACTAATTCTGAGCATATCTGGGAATTCCCACCCAGGTTCCTAACATAACTAAAGAAAGCCTTGTGATTATCCTTAGTGTCCTGTGCAATTTTTCTCTCGAATCTGGCCTTAGACGATTTTATGTGTGCCCATAGTTTTTTGCTAATACTGATCAGAGATGCCTTCCCTTTTTGGGATTTTGCTCTATCATGTAGTAGCTTCCTCCTTCTGTTGTATAGTTTGTTTATGGCTGGGGTCCACCAGACAGGACGTCTGCCTTTGGAGGATTGGGTCTTGGTTTTATTTGGGATTGCATGATCCATGCATTCCTGAAGGTGTTCATAGAATGCGTTTATAAAGGATTCTGCGGTCTGGGCCGTATTTTCTACAGGCCCAGGGGCTTTGAAGGATTCCACCTCGGTTTTGAGGAGTGTGAAATTTGCTTTAGAGAAGTTTTTCACTGTGGTTTTTTGGGCAGCGGATGGGGTCGGGATGTGAATATCCAGTGAGATTAGTTTATGGTCTGATCTTACCAGTGAGGGATACACTTCTGGTCTGGAGCATAGAGTCCCCATGTTGGTGATGATCAGGTCCAGTATGCTTTCCCCTCTTGTGGGAGTGGTAACAAGTTGTTCCATAGCATTTGAGTTTATAAATTCTAGGAACCTTTGGGCTAGGGTGTTGGAGCTAGAGTAATGCTCCCAGTCTATGTTTGGGTAGTTGAAGTCACCCAATATAATGGTTTTTGGAGAGACCTTCATATTTTCCAGTGTTCTCAGGAAGGCCGAGTGGTGTTCCTGGGTTTGGGAGGGTGGTCTGTAGCAGGCTATAAACTGGAAGGCAGTTTTACCCACTGTTAGTTGCACATGGATAGTCTCTGATGCTTCGTGCTGTGCCACCAACCTAGAGGTTGATGGTATGAGGTATAACCTGGTAGTGCTGGGGTGCTCTCGAGAGCCTTGAACCAGGTTTCTGTTACTGCGCAGATATCAATGTTCTCCAAGCTAAAGAGAGTTTCGAGTGCGTGCATCTTGAGGTTTAGACTTCTGGCGTTGAGTAGCATTACTCTTAGTTTCTTATCTCTTGTGATACCTATGGAGGTGGGTTTGTCTTTTGAGCCTTGCCTAAAAAATACACTATGGGGGTAGCAAGAGCCTTTGCCAATATCCGAAAGCCTAGGGGTGACAGGTGCAAGCTGTCCCTAGCGAAGCATCATGGCTTGTCGAGCATGTCATCCCAGGCTGACAGGCATTGGATCCCCTTTGAATGACACCAATACTTAAGCCACTTGTTGAAATTGATCATCTTGTCTTCATATTGTGGCATCATTCTTGGTGAGGGTAAGATGCTACTCAAGGTCAGGGTCATACCGGCCTGGGCTACATGCTCAGAGAGCTCCTCTATGTCTCTTTTCATGTAGTCCAGGGAGGTACGTCTCAGGTCATTCACACCAGCATGGACAATGACTGAGTCATATTTGTACTTGCCTTGGAGTGACCTGAGTGCTTGTGTTATGTGGCGGATCCTAGCACCCGACAGGCAGCTCACCGTAACCTTCTCCTTGTTCAGCCTGGTGAGTGGGACGTCAGTGTGCCTCACGATAGAGTCACCTATTACAAGTGTATCAGGTGTGTTATTTAGCCTTAAGGGCTGTGACTGTTTGGCACACTGGCTTTGTGAGCTATGTGTTGCACGTGTTTTGTTTTGGGGTAGCGGTTGCTTGAGTGTCTTCTTTGGAGGTCTCTGCTGCTTAGGCAGATTTTTATTTAGAGCCTCCGAGTATGTTTTTGTGTGTTTATGTGTTTGGTATGCTGTTGTTGCAGGTCTATGTGAGACTGGAATTGTAGTGAGTGTGGTTTCCTTATCCTCCTGACTGGTTACGGAGGTACTGAGTTGAGAGAGCTTAGCCTCCAGTTTGGCTATATGGTTGCATCTCTCACATGTGTTGGAATTTGTTGGGAGGAGGAGAGGGTTGTCTGTGTACATGAGGCAGTTGTAACATTGCCTCAGGATTCCCAGATTCACCAGCTGGACCGGAGATTGACAACTGACCTTTGGACATGCTAGAATAGTATCGGGAATTCCTTTATAATTGAAAAAAGGGCCAATGGGGAACAAGGCACTCAAGGGAAGTTTGTGAAGGTGTAGTGCTTTTAATTTTTTAGTGTTGACTTATACAATTGCTTTAGTGAGCAAGTGCCAGGTAACTTAAATGCAATGTGTTACAGGTAACTTAAATGCAAAAACGACAAACAGTAACTTTCTTTCAAGTGAAACAAGGAAATAAGTACAGTAAACAATGCAGATATCACTAGGGATCCACAGAAGCACTGAAAAGCCGCGTTTTAGGTGGAATTAGCGTTTCAGGGAAATAACAAGCAAACAAACAAAAAGCATACAAACAAAGCTAGATTCAGCAGGCCTGGATCTAGTCTATGCTTCAGCAAACATGGTGTACCAATTCCAGTAAGAAACAGTTCAAATATGCAGGCACTATAAGCCTTTAACCAGAAATTCCCAGCTCAGAAGGGCAGAGTCCAGCCTCTCCTCCCACAAGAGTGCAGACCACGAACCTTCTTAATGTAAAATAACTGGCCTGAAGCCCAAGTGCTTAAACCAGAACTAATACACTTTTAGAATAATAGACACTGAGCCCTCAATCAGCAGTTCCCAACTTAGAAGGATGTAAGCTACCTGTCCTGCCACCACAGTGCAGGCCACAAACCTTTCTAATGTAAAACAACTGGTCTGAAGCCCAAGTGCTTAATCCAAAAGACTTAGAATGATAGCTACACTTTAATCAAGTTACTACCAAGCAGTAATAAATACAACTGAATACTTTAAAGAATGCCTGGATTAGTGCTCAAGTTATACAAACAAAGCTAGATTCAGCAGGCCTGGATCTAGTCTATGCTACAGCAAACAAGGTGTACCAATTTCAGTAAGAAGCAGTTCAAATATGCAGGCACTATAAGCCTTTAACCAGAAATTCCCAGCTCAGAAGGGCAGTGCCCAGTGTCTCCTCCCACAAGAGTGCAGACCACGAACCTTCTTAATGTAAAATAACTGGCCTGCCCAAGTGCTTAAACCAGAATTAATACACTTTTAGAATAACAGACACTGAGCCCTCAATCAGCAGTTCCCAACTTAGAAGGATGTAAGCTACCTGTTCTGCCACTACAGTGCAGACCACAAACCTTCTTAATGTAAAACAACTGGTCTGAAGCCCAAGTGCTTAAACTAAAAGGCTTAGAATGAGTTACACCAAGCAGTAATAAAAACAATTGAGTACTTTTAAGATGACGCAAAAGCAAAATAAAGTAGGAAGAAACACAAATACAGTAAAAGCAGATAACATTTTTTTTTTCACAACTGAACTTCTTAGGTAACAGAAGGTTGAAACCTGAGACAGCTTTTAAGAAAGAAATCTCAAAAGAACCAATGAGGTGCTTAGTCTAAGCTGTAGTCCAGGTGACCTCACTCAGCCAATGACCGGAAACAATCTCTCTCACTGAAATCCCTGATGGCTTTGGCTAAACCAAGATGTCCCTGAATATGTGCTCAGACATACAGCCTCCACAAACACTAGGCCCAAATACAAGCCTGAATATGGAAATGCTACAAATATCCCCACTACTTAGAACAAACTGCAGAAATGTTTCTCACAGCTGAAAAGCAGCAGTGAGCCTTTAAATGAAAGTTTTAAACAGCTAAAGGAGCCTCTAGAAAAAGAGTTTAACTGCAACAAGTTATCAGAAACAAACAACCCAACAGATGCTTAATAAAAGTGGACAATTTCCAGTTAATACCTCACACACAGTGAAACTAGCTAGAAAAATACACAGTACACAAAGTGCTATAAATAACAAAGAAATAAAGAACAAAATAAACAAAAAACAGGATACTTAATGTTATACATTATAGCTCTGAGTTTCCTCAGTGTCCTTCCTTCATTTAGCTCAAAGAAAGCCTTTTCTACCACTAATTCTTATCAACTAGTCTCTTAGGCTACAGCTGAAGTTTCATTTTCACTGGAAGTGAGATCGCATTTTGGACACACTGAATTCATCAGAAGTCTTGGATGCTACTGTATACCAGTGCTGGGTGCCAACATTTTAATGGAAGGCACAAATGAAAAACTTTTTGTCAGCTCTGTACTGTTACAATAAGGAATTTGCAATCTACTAATTTGAATATGCAAAGCCTCCATCAAAGAACTGTGTATTTGACTGGTTACAGACCAAGCCTTACAATGGTTTTATTGTTACCGAATCATTGTGTAAGACAAAAAAACATACATCTAGATTAGCCACTCCAAAAGAGTTTATCATCACAAATGATGGTTGTGTGTTACATAGTTTTATCTATTTTTTTTTTTAGGTTTAGAAGTACTAGACTAGCTGCTCTTGTTGACCATTTCAAGCCTAGCCAATTTCCTTTTCAAAGGTGAGAAGCAAACCCCGTATCTGTGAGGTAAACACCTTAACCATTACGCCAAACCCCAACCCTACTGGTCCAGAAGAATTCTCATTTATTTCTGCTGTAGTCAGCCTAGGATAAATGCATGCAGCAAGATTTTGTTTTTGTTCTTCTTCTTGAAAAAAATGTACAGCTTCAAGCAACTGTTCATGAGCTACCGGCACGTAAATTTATCTACAAATGTATTGCAATGTATGCAAATCTGACTTTAATTTTATGTCCATGGTCAACTTTCATGCAAACTTACATATTATCTTCAAATGACTGTGGCTTATGTTAAATTATTAGTAAACTGATGTTTGCTTATCTATATATATTTGTAATATTTTTGCCACATAGCCTTCTTGGTGGCTGAAAAGGGTCTTGAACTGGTCCACCAACCCAGTTACCAAACAAAGAAAAGACTATTAAGAACCTACCGAATGCAGCATCCACTAGTTTCTCTCACTATCTGTAAATGTATGAAAAGACAGCACTAGTGGGAATTTACAGATTTTGGTCAACTCATCCAGATTTGTTTTTAAAGAGGGTTAGGCAGTTACTTTGTTTGACATACAGAAGGAACTTATTCCATAGTTAGTGAACCTCCTTCCAACAGGTACAATGTAGACTTAGGTGTTTGAAGTAGGTACTGGTGGCATTTCTAGTGTATTTAAGATGCAGAAGATAGAGCAGTTGTCGATCTTCCAAGCAGAGGTCACCGTGTAACAGCTGTACAGGATGAAGTAGAACAATAAGACTTTTAGATGCTCTGTAAAACTTACAGAGCTCATATCTGAAACGTACTTGGGTGAGGAATATGTGTGTTTCTTAACTTGTAGGGCAGAAAAGCAGGGATGGGACTATGCTCTGGGTCAGAGTAGGTGGTACTCTTTGTGATCATGCCTGTGTAGAATTGAGCACTACTTCACTGTTTCTTGACACAGTTAAAGAAAGCCTTGGGGTTATCTTTGAAAGAGGAGGCAATATTCAGCTCAGACTTCCCTTTGCACTTTTAGTCTTATAGCTGAGTTCTTCGAAGACCCTTCTGAGATCAGTACTAATATAGGCAAACCTGAAAGCCCCCTTGGGCACAACTCAGTGAGGAGCTCTATTCTGACTTTTTTTGTTTTTCAGCACAAACTGGTGGCTGCATAAAGCAGCCTGAAGTTCTTTGCAGGTATTACAGTCTTTTTAATTTCCAGGTGTTCTGCTCGGTCCCACCTATGAACTTATACAATGAATCAAAGACCCTCAAAGCTCTGTGGGGCTCTACAATTTGCTGTCTAGAAAGCAGTGAGTGAAACCAAGCAGAAAGCCTGGAAACCTTTAAAATGTATGCTAATGGCTACAGAAGAGGTGGGAGTTTGTAGTCAGTGGTACAGTGAGAATCTGTGCTTCAGAGGGTCTGAAAAGAGCATTCCGTGGTGTCCTTTACAGCAGGTAACCTTTTTTTAATCCCTGGCAGGAAAACAGATTTATATAGCTAAGCTATTCCTAATATTGCTCACAATACATTTAGCATTACACTAGTTTCCTACTTCTTATTCTTCAGAAAAAAAAAAAAAATCCCTGGCCAGAAATGAAATTCATAAATTTTAACTGTTCCTGATTTTGCAGCAAACAAGATCCATCATTAGCCTGTCATACTTCGTATTCTTCAGAAAATGCATGTAATAAATAAATAAATAAATAAATGTTGATGCAAAACCTATTGTTTGGTTAACTGTTTAGCTGAAAGACAGAGTAATATTTAAAAAAATATGGCCTTCATTCTGCATCACATTTTGATTAGTTCCTAGTAAAAGCTATGGTCTTTTGGTTTATCACCGAGGGTTGCTTTCACTACATAATAATGATTAGGGCAGCACAATGGAGCAGTGGATATCACTGTTGCCTCACAGCAACAGGTTCCCTGGTTTGATTCCCAGCTGAGGTGCCTTCTGTGTAGAGTATGCAAGTCCTTCCTGTGTTCACATGGGTTGCCCCTGGGTGCTCTGTTTTCCACCCACATTCCACAGATATGAAGTAGGTGGATTGGATACTTTAAACTAACCATAGGTGTGAGTGCTTGGTATGAAAGAACAGCTGCAGCAGGGTTAGCCACACAGCACTGTGAACCTTGGCTCTAGATGACAGTAACTGGTGAAATGACACCCCAACTCATGTGCAAAAATGGAAAAAGGGGTTATGGATGTCCTTGATTTTGGGTCTTTGTTCTTCCTCCACATTATTTTAGCTTTGTCCCTGCTTCATGAACAAGGAAATTGAGGGCCAAGCTCTGTACTGTCCTTCATTTTGATCGGTTCCTAGTAAAAACAATGGCTTTTTGGTTTATCCCTGATGATTGCTTTCATTAAATAATAACAGACATTTGAATTTCAGACATAATATGTCTTTGAAAATGTGTGCTAATGCAAAACTGTTAATTCAAAACTTATTATCTGTGAATTATCCTGGAGTACTTTAATGTGTAACTACTGTTTATGTGGCGTACAGCTGAAATGCATCACTTTTTATCACAATCAGAAGTCTGACATGTAAAGTGGCTGTCTGAGGATGAAATTAACTGATCTGATCCACTTGTTGTTTGCACAATTTAAACAGTCACTTAGCTGGCTTGGCTTTGTAGGACTGGTGTGCTTCTATGTTAACTGAGATAATGACTGTAAATACTGTGCTTGTGAAACAAATTTTAATTACTTTGGCTATTATTATTATTATAGCACTGTTATTTCTTTAATTGCTGTCATAGGTCTGACGTGTACATAGTCAGTAAAATGGCTGTAATTGATGGATGCGGAGGCAGTCTGGGGATAAAAATGACACCCTGCTGTTGTTGATTGCTGTTAAACAAGCATTGATCAAGGATGACAGAAGTAGTGCCAGTGCCATGCAGGGTGTATTTACTGACTAAAATCAGTGTAAAATTAAACTGCTACAGCTATTGCTAGTGTGTGTGTGTGTATGTGTGTGTGTGTGTGTGTGTGTGTGTGTGTGTGTGTGTGTGTGTGTGTGTGTGTGTGTGTGTGTGTGTGTGTGTGTGTGTGTGTGTGTGTGTGTGTGTGTGTGTGTGTGTGTGTGTGTGTGTGTGTGAGTGTCTGCATGTGTGTGTGTGTGTGTGTGTGTGTGTTGGGGGCAGTTCTGGTATATACAAGAGTAACACGTTAACCATAAATTGTTTCACTTTCCATCACAAATGTCATCACTGCACGCAATATATGCTTGTCTTTGGTAGTTTGGCAGGAGCATGATGTGTGTGACCACTGCTTACTGGCACAATAATCCAGTGAGCAGCATTGCCATATCACTGCTCTTGGTTCTGACTGCGGTTTTGACTTCTGTGTAGACTCTCTAGGCTCTCGCTGTCTCTGTGTGGTTTTGCTCAGGTGTTGTAGCTTCTATCCAGTATCCCAACGACTTGTCATTCATTTAATTTTCCTGAAGGTAAGGATGTGGCATGTATATGTGTGTGCATATGAATGTTTGTGCATCTTGTGGCAGACCTGGCTTGTAAGGGGAAGTGTCAGTATTTGTGTGAAAAATCCATTTATCTTGGGTTAGTGGTTCAACAGGTAACATAGTTTTTTTGGTGCTGGAAGATCGGAAGGTTATGGGTTATATTCTCACCCAAAGTAATTGGATTATTTTTCCATTACTGACACCTGCTGTACAGTGTTGAGGAAGGCTTCACTCCTAAGTGTGCCATCATTGGGATGAGTCATTAAACCGAGATCCCATCTGCCTGAGTTACAGGCAGTGCGCCTGAGTTACAGGCAGTGCAACTGGATGTAATGGATTCCATGACACTTAGTGAAAACAGTAAGGAAACTTCCTGACTGCCCTGACCAAATTCCCCCCTAGTCAGTATGAATACCATCTCAGATTTCATCTGAAAAACAGCCTAGTGGGATTAACCTGGCCTGCGAAGGATAAATAAATTAATACATATTTTTAATAAATAAATAAAACTGTTAGGGACAGGGATAGTATACGTGTGCAGATGTGAAAAATAGTGCGTCTTGTGATAGACCTGGATTGTCAGGCCCAGTGTCAGTGAGCCTGTCACTGTTATTGTGAAATTAGTACTGATTTCTATCTGTTGGCGCACATATATATAAAACCAAGTCTTCTGGGGTAGCAGTTAAAAAAAAAAAGTTATCAAATCATTTATCTTTCAAAAATAAGTTAGAAAATAGGTTACAGAACATCTGGACACTTAGATTTTGTATGGGCCTTGTAGCCCCTACATCCCACACAGTAATACATGGATTTTGACACAGGATTAGTGGTGACCCTTACCTTGAACCCTACCTATTCTAAAACCGACCCTGCTTGCTTGTATGCAAAAAAATATTATTGCAGCTTGTGTGGATGGCTGTGGGCAGTATGTATAGAAGGTCACTACAGCTTGTGTAGGGGCAGTGTACTGTCTAGGAGCAACAACTTGAGTTACTATACTGTGAGTTTTTTTTCACTTTCCTCACAATTAAACAGATGTGTATGCAGGTAACTGTGTTTTGGGATGGGGGGGGGGGGGGTAAACAGGCATTCTGCTTTATACAAATCTGACGGAAGCCAGTTGCCAAATATTAATTACCGCATTCTATTTGATCTTTCAGTTTTGTCTTAGTCTGACACCAGAGGGGTTCACAAAAGGTGACTGTTTTTTGGGGGGTTGGATTGAAGAGGCATGCTTTACATGTAAACAACAGACACTTGAGTTATAAGACTGTGGCCGTTTGTGTCCTCACTTTCATCCTATTCTAACACCAAAGGGACACACTTACAAAGAAAGTGTCTTTCTTATGGGGTTAGGGGTGAAGAAGCATCTTAAATATGATGACTGTATCCTTGCAAGCATTTGTTATTTCAGCTTTTTGTAAACTATTATTTTGTCAACTTTTAACACTAAGATTTGGACACAACTTATTTGCTCCTTGAAAGAAAAAAATAAAAGTAAATTTCTTTCTGTACTCATTTTTGTTTGTGAAATGCATTGGACAAAAGCTTAGAAAAATGCTCTAAAATGCATCTCAGGGCATTTAAATCCCAATGGTTTCTGGGGCCCCCAGCTTAATTCAGATATTTTCCTGTGCAGTTACTACAAGGCAATCTTGGCCACTTACAGTGTGTCAAAAGGATGAAAGAAAAAAAATTAGCAAATTTCTTTCCTTACTGGTCATTTTTGAAGTCAAATAACTGGATCAAAAGGTAAAAAAATGCTCCAAAATGAATGCACCTCAGAGTATCTAAAAAATGTTGCTTTTGGTGGGGCAAGAAGCCCATAGGTTTTCGATCTAAGTCAGATATTTGTTACGGGTCTACTTTCAATTACCGACATGACACATAACTGACACACAAACCACCGACCCCAAATAACCGAAACCACACAACACCGACAACTAACAAAACCGAACACAATTACACCGACACAAACAACGTAAACTACAAATCACACACAATCACATATCCACTAGCCCTAACCCAAACCCTAACCCTAAGGTCCGACACTACCGCACAGTTACCCTACCCGCACCCTAACCCTAACTCACTTAACCCACCCCTACACCTAAAGACTGTCACTATCGCACACTTCACCTACCTGCACCCTAACCCTAACTCACTTAACCCACCCTAAAACATAAAGCCCGTCGCTATCGCACACTCACCCTACCCGCACTCTAAACCTAACTCACTTAACCCGTCCCTAAACTACAGTCCCTCACTATCACACACTTACCTTACCCGAACCCTAACTCCGACACTAACACACACTCACCTTTCCCACACCCTAACCCAAAATCCCACAATATCGCACACTTACCTGACCGCTCCTAACACCGTCACTGTCGCACACTTACCGAGTCACGCTCACACATTACCCTTGTCGGTCTTTCGTCTGTCGGCAAATCACCCTTTCGGTAAACTTACCTGTCGGTCGTTTGGTCTTCGTCTTCCGCGTGTCGGGGAATCGTCGGTTCGGTAAACTAAAGGGGACCCATTTGTTACAACAATGCAATCTTGCCCAGTTAGGGTGTTGAAAGGATGCAAGAAAAAGTGAAGCTGAAAAGTAAGAGTGCATTTCTTTCTTTCTTTAGCCATGAATTTTGTTATGGCCATTGCTGGATCAAAAAATTCTATGGAAAATCAAGTATAAAATGCACCTTAGAACATCTAGACCACCTATGGCTTCTAGAGGCCTGGCAGCGATCAGACCCCTGGCTTAATTTATGTACTTCCTCCACAGTTATTACAGTAAGTCTGGCTCAATGAGGTGTGTTGAAAGGATGCAAAGAAAAAAAAAAAGATGAACAGTACGACAAAATGCAGTAAAAGGTTTAAAAAAAGTAATCTGAATAATATGAGATGCCATGGGGGGGTGGAGGCACTGGGGGTAGAGGAAGCAGGCAGCAGAGGCACTGTTGCCTGTTTTTACCTGTAGTGCCATTTCACCTAAGGCTGATCCCACATTACATCAAAATATTACAATTATTTATAACCCCATTACTGGCCATTCTGTAACTTCACCATGACTGCTGGTTGTTTAGGTATAGGACAGATATGTACTTCTCAGAAGTCAACATGTCAAAACAGTTTTGCACCACCTGAAATAAAAGTAGTGCCTCCTGTTTTGTCTGTGGAATATAGCCATAATTAATGTGAGTTGTGAACTGTTAATTATATTTTTACTAAAGAGCACTCATATGACATTTTTAGTAATGGCACTCTATTATAGTGTTCTTTCTGCACACATTTTAGTCCCTTTACTTGATACAACTGCCTAAATAATCCAGGTTGCAACACACTCTCTCTCATTGTTAGACACGTGGTTTTACTTAACTAGAGTTTGTACGTCTTTTAATTTTAGTCTGTGGTCAGAATACTGCACTACTCTATAACACAAACTGAAGGCAGACAAAAACTCTTCTACAATTAGCCATCTCCGGTTGCAAAGAGGGGATAAAGAGCTAAGGCCCAAGCATCCCAAGTTTATCAGAGCCTAACAGATTTGGCAGTGGAGGATGCATGTGCCCATCATGGTAGGTTGGGGTACTGCAGGACATATACCACCACAATCCATGAATAGAGAAGAGGTACCGTGGTGTGTATCCTGAGGGCAGGCATTAAGGTCACCAAGCCACCACATGGTGGTACCCTTTATTATTGAGTGGAATGGAGCATGCACTTGCAGAGGAAAGAAGTGTGGGTTCTAGTGGAGCCACAGCTCTTCTCTCAATCCAGGAAAGTGGGGTAAAGCCAAACAAAAATGCTCTCACTGCCAGGATGTCAGTTAAGGCATAAGCAATGCTTGTGACTGCCTGTATGACAGCCCCTCAATGAACTGTACTGAGTTAATTCCTTAGGCAGGGAGAACAAACAAGCAACGTCGCACTAGAGGAAGCATCAGCAGACACGGAGGGTAAAAAGTATTCAGAAAAAATAAATATCTTGTTATCATTTGTTTCTCTTTCTCTCTCTCACATATCAGCTTTGCTCTCTCTGACACAGTTCAGCTGATTTTGTTACCAAAGCAGTGTCATGCTGCAGTTACCAGTTACTCTTTCTTGCTGACAACCTCTGTATGATATGATGTTGACTTTAACAGTTATTCTTTAACAAATGCAGATTATCAAACACAGTCTCTCTGATTATGTTAGGAATTGTCGCAAGCTTAATGCCCAATGTTATAAAAGTAGAGCTCTTAACACTTACCATAAAATCAGCTCAATAACCTCAAAGCAGTCTCTCCTCAGCAAAAGCTTATTTTTCTCTTTAGCACAGACACTAAATAATTGCAGACAATGCAGACTACAATCTGTTGCACAAATCTTGTGCTGGCAAAATTCTGATCTGTCTGAGACAGATGTCTTTAACAACTTGTCAGGTGCTCCTTTAGCCAGAGGTGGTTCTGGAATGCTTGCTAAAGTCTTTTCAAAGGCTTTGTTTACATGAATTAAATAGTGCACAACACACAGTTCTGCCTGATTTTTTTTTTTGCCAAAGAAATTTGCTGTAGCTGTTAACACCTCAGATTTTAATGGCAATAGTTATTTTTGTGCACCATTATAAATCTTCCCAGTTTAAAATCAATTACATTGCAACACAATGCTCTAATAAAGAGCCTGATTTCTGAGAATTGAAAACCTTCTTGTGTGAAGTCAGTAATTAAAATTTAGTTCTTGTCAACATATTCAAGAGAAATGATGACAAGATAGTCATATTAACCACCTTTTCAACATGTCTGCTAAGCCGGGCCATCAGACAGGGTGGGGCCTAAGGGAACTGGTATGACTAATTCTACCAGGCAGAAGAAAGTTACATCTTTCTGTGGACCTATTGTTAATAATCAGTTTTATGTTTTCCTCTGGGTAACTGTCACTAATCACATCTGCAACTTATTCTTTCCTGGTTTTGCTGCCTTAATTTGATTGATTAAGGTTTAAGTCTTGCCTCTACCATTTCACTTGGACTTTTAATTACATCATTAGACTTAGTGTAGCAAGATAAAACACTCAGTGCAAACACTTGTTTTTTTTCTGCTTTTTTATTCTGCCTGTTTGCCATGCCTGAACATTACAGTTAAAGTGAGAATAAAATTATACACCGCAATAAAGCATCTCTGCTCATTGTGAAACGTCCTGTTTTGTGGTTTTACAAATCCTGCATCTTAACTATATATTCTACAGTGCAACATTTGGAAAGTCTGAGATTCTTCTCAGCATTCTGTACATATTTTACTTCACAGGCACACTCAAAATAAATTCAACACAACATTAACTAGTATTCCTGTACACATACAACAATCAGTTCAGGTCATCTGTTAATCACAACGAAACAAGAAAAAACGCAACATTTAACATTTTATTGTATAAACTTTTATTATGTTTACTGTATTTTACTTCACCTCGGTGAATCCTTTATTTGCATAATTTGTACAGTGGAGCTTTTCTCTCCGAGCCTTCGCTGAAAAAGGGCATAAGCTCACTCAGACTATCCTGGTCAACAGATGTCAAATAAATAAATAAATAATAAACAAACGTGGTTCTAGTTTTTCTAAGTGCTCCCATTTCTTCTGAAGTAAATCTACAAGATGCCGCACCATAACAACAAATCTCTTTTTGGCATTAATCAGCTCTGGTAACATACAGGGAAACAGCTCTGATACAGGCCAGGAAAAACTGATTTCAAGTGGCAGTTCCTGTGCCTGAAAGAGCTATTAGGAGAGGATGAGTGACCCATCTTGGCTGGAGGGTATGAAGAATATGAAGAAGCTGGATGTGCACTGCCACTGTCCCTTTGAGGAGGAGCAGTGATGCAAATGTATGGCCTGGGATGGCTGTTAGGCTCACCACACCACTGCCTGGTAGTAGTCTTAACATAGATGTGCAGAAGTGTGCGTTTGTATAGGGGAAAACCGGTGGACCTCTTTAGTGACACATATCGCATGTCCCCTACCCAGGGGTGGGGTTAAGCCATAAAACATGCCTACAGTGTTGGCATGCCAGCAAGGGATAAAGCAACCTCTTGACTGCCTGAATGGTGTTCCCATCCAGACAGCTCTTAATGGGTGAATTTTCCAGGAAAGGAAACATATCAGCTATGTTTGCCTGGGCAGTGGGCGGGGGACAATGCTGGATGTTCAGCAAGTATGGGGGTAAAACCATACAAGTAAAAAAGTTTCCTCTGACATCCTGCTGTGGCTTTTACTATCCATTAACTGATAAACAATAACTGCATTACCAGACACTATCATTGAGTTCTTTCGACACGTCACCTAATCAGACATGCCCCAGGACTGATCCAAAACACTATGCAACCTCTTGGGACCATTCAGTTGTGGGTATACTATCTAATGGTATTATTATTGGGTAGTTTCAGACCCCTTGAAAAGGAATGTCTTAGCCAAACACTGTGACTGAAGTCAAAAATGTTTTTTACTCACTTGCAAGCAGACAATATTTAGAATTTTTAGCATATGATGGACACTTTGTTGCATTTTCGGGCTATAATCTGCATTATAAAAGACTATATATGTATATACCTTTAATCCCTGTTTCAGCCTTTCTTCTCTTATCTTGTCATCCCCTCATTTGCCACCAGTTATTCATCCTACCTCCCTCTTTTCTTTCATCCCACATATTTCCTCTCATTTCTAGTCCTCTTCCCTCTGCATGCCTCTCTCACCATTTCGCTGTCTTCTCCTCAAGGTATCCTTTCCTGTAACAATTCACAAGTACGTATTCTAATGGCTTCATATCACTCACTCTATATAATGATGTGCTGCTATCCCAGTAGCATAATCCATCTCGATCAATATGGCTATATCTTATCCAAAAAGCTCTGTTAAGCATAATTCCATCTTCCACCCCTGTTTGACACTGTAAATCACTTCTTGAACTAAATATTGTAGCATATTCTTGCATCTGTAAATATGTATACAGTTTTAAGCATATCTTTGCATCTCTAAATATGTTTTGTTTATTTCTTGTGTGATCCTTTTTACCTGGACTGTAGGTGCAAAACGTCCATTGTGATCAAGGCACTTCCCCGATAAACAAATATGCATGCATATATTATCCATGATGATGTTTTTTGGTGATGTCTGATGAGTTCTTCTGAGATTGCCTTAGTGCAAGTAAGTATCGCAAACAATCAGACCACATTAAATACAAAAGATATCAACAGTTCCCAAGGGAACTTTTGATAAATTCATGATTTGAGAAACTTAGTAAAAAATAAAAATGTACAGTCTGTGCGGCATATATAATAAATATTGTTTTATATTAAACAAATACTATACTCATTCATAAGAAATATTTTCCTTTCATATTTTAAAATCTGCAAGTTTGTATGCATAAATATACCATGCACAGATTTTATACCATAACCATTCAGTTATTCTATACAAAAATGCTGCTCTCTAGTTAACCTCTGGAGTTGTAGCTCAAGACAAAAACTAGCTCTACAAATTAGAGACTCTCTTCAGATTTGCAATTTATTTTTAGGTCTGAATTGCAAGGGGGTTCTTACGACACAGATAAAGACCACAAGTCAGGATTGAGGACCAGTTACATTTTTATTACGTGAACTAAGTGCATAACATAATTCAGGAAGTGAACATCACACCCTCCACACTGCAAAGTTTCTCCTTGGTTTGTTTTGGACCCAGTATAGGTTGCATACTAGGTTTTTTTCTGAGACTTTGAGGCATACCACAGATTTCTCTTTTTGTATTTGTGATTCCCCTACACAAGCATGCGGTGTACCACAGGGATCCAGGATAGCTGTTGTTCACTGCAGAAGAAGGCAGAATTAAACCTACTGCATTGAAGTCTACAGTAACAGTTTATGTACAGCATATAGTTTCGTGCCCTACTGACCAAACACTGGGAGTCTAGCTTGAACAGAAAACAAAATAATTTTAATTAAATTCATCATTGGGCAAAAGCTTGTGGTTTTCAAATAATTGTTAACAATTTTTTTTCTCTAAGCCATCAAAGTAATATCTTTACACATCTGAATACTCTGGGAGTATCTCTTTATTAGGAGTACAGACTGACCTAGACTTCAAGTTTGGTCAACACAATGATACACTGAAAGATTTGATTTTTCAAAAACTTGCCTTTTTGTACTATTTAATGTCTAGTTCAGGGTGTGACAGTTTTTTTCTTTCTTTTTTGGAAAATCTTCATCATTCTCTGTTTTATACTAGAATCAGATCCTATATTCTGTAAGTAGGTACAAATAAATAATGATTGCCTATCACGGAATATTACGATTCATGACTTGGCCATAACACCTTACACATCACTCTTTTATACTAGTTAGCAAACTAGCTAGTTTTACTACGCAGAATAAAACACCAGTTAGGTGGATTGTTAAAAATGTATCACAAAATTATTCATGGTATTTTTCTGACTGTGTTACCACAGTGTTTCAACGGCTATTCTTTTTTGTGTTATTTCCCCTTGCTGTACTAAAGTTACAACTAAGAAATCTTTTGGTTAGAGTCACTGCCTCACAAAGAAACACTTCAGAGTTTTACCTCCAAATTTGATTTTGAGCATTTTAAAGAAGGTTTTGGTACAATATATTTCATGCCCATATGACTGTAACAGTTTTAAATGATGTATTTTATGTTTTTTATGTATTTATTATGCATGTGTTGGAGGGAAGCCTTCTAGCTTATCAGTGGGAGTGGTAACCACTAGGTAGCCTATGTACCACACGAGGAGTGGTTTCTGGCCCAGAAATTGTAGTTTATTGGCCATTTGGGCAGTTTTTCCATCTCTCTCAACTTCCTTGTTTAAAAGCCCATGTTTGTGCTTGTTTCCCGCCTTTCCTGTAACTAGTCTAGTCCAGATACAGACTTGCTGTATCCAGGACTGTTTGTAAGCTCCTGAGCAGTGCCAAAGTCTGCTCTTCAATTTGTCCTTTAGATCTACTAGTTCTCTCCTCTCCTGCACTTATACTAACTTATTAGTCTAACACTTTACCAGACTTCTTGTAGCAATTATTGTAGCACACAAAAGTGCTACTAGCACTAAACGTTCTACAAGGAAACAGATCCAGTACTTATTATCAATGCCCACCCCTCCAGGCATGTTCAAAGGTCAGGTCCCTGTGCTTTCTCCTATTAACCTAGTGAACTTGAGCATCCTGAGGCAATGTAGCAACTGCCTCATGTACATAGACAACATTCTCCTCTTACCTCCCAACACCCAGACTTGCGAGAGATGCACTTATATATCCAAATTGAAAGTCAAGCACTCTCCAGCCAAGACCAGAAGAGCTGGTCAAGAGGAGAAGGTCAACACTTGCACCACACTACATTGAACATATACCCCTCCAGAACACACACCTGCACCGCCTTCACATAAAAACACAAACCACACACCCACCTTTGCAGAGGCTCTCAATAAAAATCTACCCAAGCAGCACAGACCTCCAAGGCAGAAACGCACTCGACCACAACAACACAACACTAATCGTGAGACACATAACTCTCCCAAACAGTGTGCCACTCAACCAAAGCCCTAAGGCAAAACAGCATGCCCAACACACTAGCCATAGGTGACTCGATAGTGAGACACACTGATGTCCCACTCACTAGGTTGAATAAGGAGAAAGTAACAGTCAGCTGCCTGTCAGGTGCCAGGATCCATCACATAACGCACACACTCAGGTCCCTCAACAACAGGTACAAATATTACTCTGTCATTCTACATGTGGGTGTGAATGATCTGAGACGTGCCTCCCTGGACTTCATGAAAAGAGACATGGAGGAGCTCTCAGATTATGTAGCCTAGGCAGGTATGACCCTAGCCCTGAGCAGCATCCTACCATCACCCAGAATGATACCACAGTACAAGCAGAAAATGATTGATTTCAACAACTGGCTAAGTTTCTGGGTCATTCTAAGGGGGTCTAGTATCTGTCTGCCTGGGATGACATGATTTACAGACCTTGATGCTTTGCCAGAGATGGCCTGCATCTGTCAACCCTGGGATTCAGGATACTGGCCAAGGCTCTTGCCACCCCTATAGTGACTTTTTCAGGCAGTGTTCCAAAGACCAAATTACCACCGTAACAGCCACAAACAAATGCAATCTGAGGGTCATGCTGCTCAACGCTAAAAGTTGAAATCTCAAAATTCACTCACTCGAAGTGCTCCTCAAAATGAAGAACATCGATATTTGTGCTGTAACAGAGACCTGGTTCAAGGCAGCAAAAAGCACCTCTGCACTACCAGGCTATAACTCATTCCACACCTTTCGGCCCCAGAACTTGGACCAAAGCTCAAAAGGCAGTGGTGTTTCCATATTCATAAAGGATGCGCACATCTCCAGACTGGTAGCCCAACATAATGCATCACAGATACTTCAGGTGCAGCTAACACTGGGTAACACAGCAGCAATTCAGGTCGTAGCCTGCTATAGGTCCCCAACCATGTCCCAAGACTCACACTCCACATTCCTAAGCACCCTGGAGAATATTAGGGTCCAACCTAACACCCTCTTACTAGGCGACTTCAACTACCCCTCCATTAACTAGGAAAACTACTCATGTACCAATGCACTTGCCCAACGTTTCCCTGGAGTTCAGTAATTCCAATGCCCTGGACCAACTTGTTCTTACCCCTACTAGAGGTAGCAACATCCTTGACCTGGTAATTACTAACATGGGCAACCATTGCTCTACACCAATAGTCAGCTCCTCCCTGGTTCAATCCGACCACAAACTAATCACCTTGGAAATCTACATCGCTCCCACCCCACCCCCCCACCCCCGCAAAGTTAACCACCATGAAAACTTCTCCAAAGTTAAATTTGGGCTCCTAAAAACAGAGGTGGCTAACTTCTTGGCACCCATGCAAATGGAGTATAATTGTATGACCACCAAATCATACACCAATGCACTGTACGAACATGTACACAAATGCATGGATCTCGCCATACCCAATAGAGCGAAGATGCTCTCCTCCAAAAAAAGGAAGCCAATCTGGTGGTCCCCTGCCATAAACAAACTCTACAACAGAAGGAGGAAACAGATGTGGAATAAGGTGATGTTCCAACTGGAAAAACACCCTTATCAGCCTCAGCAAAAAGTTGAGATCCCTCATCAAATCTTCCAAAGCTAGTTATGAAAACAGAATTGCAGCAGATAGTAAAGACAACCACAAGGCCTTCTATAGTTATGTAAAGAATCTCCATGGCAATACCCAGATTTGCTCTGCGCTACCGCACAATGGTACCTCCTATACCAAGCCAAAAGATATTGCCAGTATACTTATTTAGTGCCAACTTTACCCCCCCAGGACCAATCACAATACCTGTAGATTGCCAGGCACCCAGTATTACTGCTGCACAGGTTAAAACAGCACTGTCCAAGGCCATGAATACAGCTTCTATGGCATCTGACAATATCCCTGGTTGTGTTCTACATTAACTACAGAGTGAACTGGTACCTCACCTGTGTGCCTTGTTCAATCACAGCCTCACTTCAGGCTTTGCCCCTACCGAATGGTGCACTGCCACAGTCATCCCTCTCCACAAAGGAGGAGTGACTACAGACCCTGGGAACTATCGCCCCATTAGCCTGATGAGCCTGTTATGCAAAGCTATGGAACACATCATCTTGGACCTAATAAACAAGGATTTAGGGAATCTCCAAACTCTGGATCCCACACAGTTTGGTTTTGTGAAGTGTAGATCATGCCTGCTCAACTTGGTCAACTTCTTTAAGTCAGTCGCCAGAGCTGTGGATGAAGGCAAGGTGGCTCATACAGCCCATCTTGATCTGGCCAAGGCTTTTGATACCATTCCCCACTCAGGAATCACAGAAAAACTCACTAAGCTAGGCATTAATCCCAATATCATTAGGTGGGTTGCAAACTGGCTCACAGATAGAACCCACAGTGTAAAAGTAGCTGACTCCAAGTCAGACTGCCTGCTAGTCATGAGTGGAGTCCCACAGGGTTCGGTCCTGGGTCCCCTCCTGTTTGGTATCTACTTCTCTGAAGTCCAGGCCAACATAAAGGGCCTCTGGCTGACAAAGTTCGCAGACGATTGCAAGTTGGGAGCTATTATTAACTACCCAAGTGATGTTGACATCCTGCAAAATGGCCTCACTGAGATCAACGACTGGTGTCAGAGCCATGGCATTAAGCTCACTGATAAAAAATGTGTCGTCATCCCCTTTGGGAAAAACCCGGTTCCCATGAATTAAACATTGATGGTAGTCCACTGAACACAGAAGGCGTTATAAGAGATCTGGAATCACAGGTTGACAGCAACCTCTCTTTTGATCACCACATTGTCACTGTGGTCAGAAAGTCCTTCTATGTGGCACATCTCATTACTAAGGGTTTTGCATCCAGGAAGAAAGTGGTCATCGTCTCCCTCTACACTTCCCTCATTAGGCCAGTCATCGAGTACAATGCCCCATTAGGCATGTACCTCACTAGACACCTACAACAACTGGAGAGGCCGCAAAAGTACCTCACAAAGAGGATCCTAGGCCTTAAACACGTGTCCTATATGGACAGGCTCAAAAAACTCCAACTATTCTCTGTCTCATATCGCCTACTTAGAGGTGATCTCTGCTTGACTTACAAAGCCATGTTTGACCCAGCTCTGTTAGAAATGCTACATCTAAAGAAATCCCAATCTCTCCGCACCACATGCTCCAGAGACCTCAACCTCATTACCACAATTAACAGAACACGCTGGTGGGACAAGTTCATAACCCAGAGACTGCCAATGCTATACATTTCAAGCAGAGCACCTTGCTGACCCTCTTCAAGAGAAATCTTGATGAGTGGATGGGAAACAGAAAATTCACCCCGGGGATAACTCCAGTGACTCTACTCGACAGAGGTACTAGGAACTAGGTCGGGTGGCACTATGCCAGGAAAATCCTATGGTGAGGCTTGTAAAGGCCCCAGGGCCATTAGCCTAGTACACACCTATGAACCTATGTAGGTTTTTGTATTTTTCTTTTTTTTTTTGTTTTCAAAAAATTCACTTTTTTGCCTCCAAATCTGGAGTATAAAAAATGTTTTGAAACAATCTATTATTTGCATTTCTTGTAATACATAGTTTAACAGTACAGTCCCTTTAAGAGTTAAACACACTGTATGCTGGGAAAGGTGTGTACATTCTCCAACACAGGCAGCTTCCTGAGAGCTCTATCCTGGACTATAGATGTAAAGACCATATCTCTTGAGTTCCAACTCTTCTTTATTGCATGCTAAAACCTCTGCTGGTCTGGGTGTTGTGAACTTCATATGGCATCAGAAGTGATGCAAACCACTAAAACAAACATTTAACAACCTCTATACCACATAAAATGACAAACTATAATGAAAATAAATATCATCAGTGCAAGAACAGCAGAATACACCAGAAGCAATGCCAGAAGTAATCAGTATAATAAGGGCACCAGAACGCCAAACAAGCAATGCCAGAGTTATTGTTATCATTTTAAGTACAGCAGAACTAAACCCGATAGTTTAAAAGCTAAGTTACTACTAAAGTCAAGATGCTATTCAACAAGTTCCTGAGAATATAGAAGCATCCATGATATCGAACACATCAGTACAGTTACAACTTTAGGGTAACCTTAGAACTCAACACCTGGTCACAACAAATGTTTGAACTTGTTTTTATTGCTTCGGGGTTACTAAAACAAACCAGCTGAAGCACAGATAGCCATATTCTGACATGTAACAGGGATTGAAGCTATAAAAGTATATAAAATGCTTGATTTGACTACTGATGATAAATACAAATTATCAATAAGCAAACAGAAGAATAAGCAGCACAGTGAGACTAGAAAAACACTAGCCTCTATGTGCCATTTATTACAAGAAACCATGCATCAAAGGAAACTACTGCTGCTTCTGTGACATGAACTGACAGAGATACAGACTTACAGAGTTGGAATCTGGATACTTACATGAGTCACTACTAAGAGTTAGGATTGTGTGTCTTATAACAAATGACCAAGTGAGGAGCAAACCTTTGACTAAAAAAATAAGCATTGGATAATGCAAAAGATATGTACAGATTAAGCAAAGCAACAAAATACAAATGAAGGTGTTGGCAAATGAACTCAGTGTGACTAAAATTAAACTGTTAAAAAACATCAAAATTAAAATAAGACAAAACATTTTATAATGGCATGTTTTATGCAGAAAAGGGCATGAATGTGAGAAACAGCAATGATAAGTCATGTAGTGATGATGCAACTGAAAACAAGAACGGCAAGATGGTGATGGCTGAAAAATGATTTTGCTAGAGATGCAGCTACAGCTGTGACAGCAGATCTTGCCCAGTAATTAATCTTACATGTAGGTGATGTGGAAATTTCAATGATTTTGTTAAAATATGTAAAGCAAAAAGGTCTGGTGAAATGTTGCACATAACTCATGAAAATGAATAAACAAGCATGCCACATAGCTGTACAAGTTCACAATCGGAAAAGAAACTGATGAACCTACTGATCTGAATGTAGAAGGTTTGGATAAGCAAGCAATGCATGAACATAACAAGAAACAAAATCACTGCACTGAGAAGCATTGCGTTAATGGCCAAAACATTACGTTTAAGATAGACATGGGATCTGACTAATATTCTGAATGACAGTTTGCATAGAGATCTGTGAGTATATGGCAACATTGGCTGCTCAGTATTTATGTAGCTGATCCCTAGACACAGCTAAATGGGTCTATATTAAAAGACCGAAGAGGTGTTTCAGCGAACACCTCTCAGTCGACACGTAATGAGCGAATGCACTAAAGTGCGAATGCTCAAAACAGTGGTTTCTTTCCCTGGGAAAGGAACCTCTAGCAGAAACACACACACACACACACACACACACACACACACACACACACACACACATACACTTTAAAACATAACAACGTGGGGGGGCTGTGCCCCCCACACCCACCCTAACTAAATATGCCAACTCCGAGATTGCACTACAGTGAGGAAAGGGGCGAACACGGGGATGGTTTTGAGCGTTCGCTCATTACGTGTTGACCAAGAGGTGTTCGCTGAAACACTTCTTCGGTCTTTTAATATAGACCCAGCTAAACTGTATATACAAAATTGAAAAGTACAAGTTAGTCTTTCAAATTGTGGCACAGAAACAAACTAATACAATGGACAGAACTGAGACAGGGAATGTTCTATAGATATCTGCAAAAGACATTTTTTGTGAACATTCTGATTCTGGCAGTGGTGCATTCCAGGAAAGTACACCATTAAATTGATTCCTGAGGCAGCAGTACCCCTTATTTATGTTCTGTTGATAGTAATGGTAGCCATGAAATACAGACTCAAAAAGGATCTTAAAAAATGTAGCCGACGGGATTTACTGTAAAATAACCTGAATATATACTGATTGTGTGAATAGTATTGTCACTGTGGTAAATCTGAACAAAATACAAAAATGCACTGACTCACAAGATACGATCAAAAAAAATAAAAGAGATCATGACACACTAAACACTGCAAAATAAATTATGGTACTGATGCCCTGAGAAAAATCTATTATCATTCCAAAATGCCAGATATGTATTGTGGCAAGTAATGCTTGACTCAGACAGCTCCAAGTTATGCACTTTTAACACACTTCTAGGACAACACTGCTTTCTATGAAGCCCATTTGGGATTTTCTCTGTACTGGAGGTCTTCCAAAGAGCAACAGCAAAAATACAAGAAGGCTTCAGTGTAGTTGCAAACATCAACATATCATGGACAATATTCTTGTATGGGATGAGTCAAAGCTAGAATATGACTTCGGACTGGAGAAATTGCTTGACAGACTCAGACAAAATTATTAAATGCATAGGATATATATATATATATATATATATATATATATATATATATATATATACACACATATATATATATATATATATATATGTATATGTATATATATATAGAATATATGTATATATACATACATACATATATATATATATATATATATATATATATATATATATATATATATGTATATATCTATACCTGAGGAAGATATAAAACCTGTCCTGGAAAGGTGAAAGCTGTGCTTGAAATAGAACAGAATACAAACCCACACTGCAGAGATTTCCAGCAATAGTTTAGTATCTAGTGAAATGTACCCTCTACTTGTTCAAAGTATCACAGAAAAAATGCTGGAAAAAAAAAGTACAGTTGTGTACACTTACCATAAATGTAGATGTTCGAGTGTATTCACTGTTGCAGTCATTGCATTTGGGTAATCCTGCTGGCTGGATGCCCTCAGTCGGCTTGAATTCCAAAGTCTTGGGTCCTGCGTCGGCTGCTGTCACCCCTTCCCTGACGTCAGGTCGTCAGGGGTATAAAAGAAGCAGCCAACGCCATTTTCTTTAGTTTTTCTTGCCCCAGATGTCAGGTGCCCCCTAAAAGGGCAGCCAAAATTTATATCTATATATAAAATTACATGCACCAATATAAACTTTATCTTCATCTACAAGCAAATACACCACATAGGTTGTATAAATCAGAGAAGGAAAGATAGGTTCCATCAGAAAAAAAAGGGGGGTGGCGGGTGGGTAACCTGGACTGCAACAGTGAATACACTCGAACATCTACATTTATGGTAAGTGTACACAACTGTACTATGTTTTTCGTGTTTCACTGTTGCAGTCATTACATTTGGGTAGAGTCCCAAAGCTATGGTTGGGAGGCTGGAGCTAAACAGCATTAGGAGCGGCTATGAGACCCTGCAAAACTGCAGTGGCAAAGCCTGCTCTGGATTTAGAGTAGAGTGGCAGATGATAGTGCTTTGTAAAGGTGTGCACTGAACTCCAAGTAGCTGCCTCTAAAATGTCCTTGGTTGGTACTTCCCTGAGAAAGGCTGCTGAAGTGGCTGCAGCTCTGGTGGAATGTGGCCTAATGCCCTTAGGCACTGGCTTGCCATGGTATAAGTAGCAGAAATGAATGCAGTGGCCTATCCACTTTGAAATAGTCTGCTTTGAGATAGGCTTTCCTTGAGATCCTGCAGCATATGCCACTAGTAATTGCTCTGTCTTTCTGAAAACTTTGGTTCTATCCAAGTAGAATCTAAGCTGTCTGTGTACGTCCAAAGAATGCAGAATTCTTTCCCCCTTGTTCTGTGGATTTGGATAAAAAATTGGCAGATGAATGGTTTGGTTAAGAGCCACACTGGACACCACTTTAGGCATAAATGTTGGGTTTGTCCTCAGGGAGACCCTGTCCGGATAAAAAATGATAAAAGGTTCCACAGCCATGAGTGCCTGTAGCTCTGAAACTCATCTTGCAGAAGTTATTGCTAGGAGCAGAGCTGTTTTCCAAGATAAAAACTTTATATCAGCCGTAGCAGCTGGCTCAAAAGGAGGCAGGGTGAGTTTTTCCAAGACATAGTTGAGGTACCATGCAGGCATTGGTGATCTCCTTGGAGGCCTTAAATTTTTGGCTCCTCTGAGGTACTGTTTTAATAAGGGATGAGAAAAGATTGGTGGCTCTGCATTGTAATGAGCCAAAATGGCAGAGACATGAATTTTAATAGATGAGAAAGATAGGCCTTTGTCTGGCATCTCAGTTAAGTATTGTAAAATCTGAGGAATATTTGGCACAGCTGTATCTGTTCCTTGTGCCTGGTTCCAAGCACAGAATCTCTTCCATTTTCCAGCATAAGATTTTCTAGTACTAGGCTTTCTGGCTTCCAAAATGACATCCATCACAGCTTTGCTGAGAGGTGTGTTTTGTATGACTACATTATCCACCATGCTGCCAGGTTTAAAGTCTTGAGTTGGCTGTGCAAGATCTGAATGTTTTGCGGGGACAGTAGATGAGGTACCTGAGGTAAGGTCGAAGCTGGGCATTGAGACAAGCTCCTTAATATTAGGTACCAGTGCTGGCGGGGCCAGTCTGAGGCAATCAGTATCATCTTTAGCCTCTCCTGTCTGACCTTTAGGAGTACCTTGGGGAGGAGAGGCAGAGGGGGAAAGGCATATACTGATAGGTTTTTCCAGCTGAAGGATAGGGCATCCACTTTCCATGCTTGTCTGTGACAAATCCTTGTGTAGAATCTTTTTAGTTGATAGTTGTGAGGGGAGGCAAATAGATCTATGTGCGGGCATCCCCATTTCCTTGTTATCATGCTGAAGACTTGTGGATCCAGCTGCCACTCATGGGGCTCCATGAGGTTTCTGCTTAGTTCGTCTGCCAGAGTATTTTTCCTTCCTGGCACGATTGTGCCTGCAGATGTACTTCGTAAGTCAATGCTGTGTCCCACAAAGTCATGGCTAGTCTGCAAAGGGGGTAAGAGTGTGTGCCCCCCTGCTTGTTTATATACCACATGACCGTGGTGTTGTCTGTCTTTATCAGTAGTTGTCCTGGAAGAAGTATGCCCTTGAAGGCTGTCAGGGCATTTTGAACAGCTAGCATCCCTTTTTGATTGATATGTAGATGCATTTGGTTTGAGGTCCTTGTGCCCTGAATGCATCTTCCTACCATGTAGGCCCCCCCAGGCATAATCTGATGCATCCGTTGTTAGTGTCTGCCTGGCTGGGGGTAATGTGAATGGCTGTCCCTTGTTTTGGTGACAAAACTCCTGTTGCAGGCAGGGAATGAGAGTAATTATAGTTTCCAGGCTGTGGCAATGTTGAGTCCAAACACTTTTTAGGTACCATTGAAGTTTCCTCATATGCAGTCTTGCATATGGAATTAGTAGGATGCAGGATGCCATGAAGCCCAAAGCCTGCAGAATTTTTCTTGCAAATAACTGGGCTTTTGTCGCTAACATTTTGAAATAGGTAGTCAGTTCCCTTTGTTTGTCTGGCGTGAGATGAGCCATCTGGGCAGTTGTATTTAAGCTTGCACCCAGGAATATTATCTATTGAGAGGGTACTAGCTTTGATTTCTTTTCGTTGACTGTGTACCCTAGGCATGTTAGAAGTTTTTTCACAAACGCCAGATGATGTAGAAGAATGTCGTTGTTCTCTGCTTGAATTACACAGTCGTCCAAGTAAGGATATATTTGTATTCCTTTTTGCCTGCAGAATGCAATTACTGGTGCCAGGCACTTTGTAAAGACCCTGGGCACAGTAGATAAGCCAAAGGACAGTGCAGAGAATTGGTAATGCGTTGAGCCAGCCTTGAATCTGAGGTATCTTATGCATATTTGTCTGATTGGGACATGCAGGTATGCCTCTTTTAGGTCTAAAGTTACAAGCCAAGCGTTCTTGCCCAGCATGGGCAGAAGCTGCTGCAAAGTCAACATTTTGAATTTTGGTATATCCAGGAATGTGTTCAGAATAGATAGGTCCAGTACTGGCCTCCAGGCCTTGTCCTTTCTGGGTAGCAAGAACAGTCTTGAGTAAAATCCTTGTACCCACTCTTACTCTGGCACTTGTTGAATGGCCCTCATGTTCATGAGGGATGAGACTTGTTTTTGTGCCTCTGCCCATTGATTTTTTGGCAGATCTGGCCAGCCGTTTGCCTTTGGCAGGGTATGGAAATGGAACTTGTAGTCTTGTGCCACGATATTTAGAACCCACTTGTCCTGGGTTATAATGTGCCAATTTTGAGAAAAAAGTGCTAATTTTCCCCCTAAGGGTGCTGCCAGGAAATAAGTGCTTGGTGCAGGCAGGGGGAAGTCATTGGGACTGTTTCCTGTAAGGTTGTGATTTGTCTTCTCCACTTTTGGAGGTAGAAGCACCCCATTGCTTTGACCTGTATAAACCTTGCACCTGGGATCTGCCTCTAGGGCATCTGGATCTGCCCCTTTGAGGTCTGTCTGACACAGGAAAGGACCAATTCTTTGTAGGCCAGTGTCTACTAAACCTAGGTGGCTGTACTTATAAAACATCTTTGACAGTTTGCATAGATTTAGCTTTGTCCTCCATTTTCTTTAACACCTCTTCTGCCTTAACACCAAAGTATCATGCTGTAAAGGTGCATCTAATAATTTAACTTTGACATGATCAGGCAGATTTTGTTCCTTTAACCAAGCATGCCTCCTAATTACAGAACCCGTAACTGCAACCCTGCAGGAGGCCTCCAGAGAATCAAAACCATATTGCAAAGTATGTTTTCCAACTTGTTCAGCTGCATGCAATAAATCCTGCATTTTCTTGTTTTCTGCACATTCAGAGTTTAACAACATTTTCTGTTTAAGCAATCCATGACATGTTGCTGATATTTAAGCATATGAAACTGACAGTTTAAGGCTATTATAGCCAAGGAAGCAGATGTGTAAACCTTTTTTCCCCATCTATCCAGTGCACTTGAATCTCTGTCAGAGGGGGTAGGCTTTTTTGCAGCAGAAGCCTTAACCCCTTTAGGACCCCGTGAAATAGTTTCTGTGTCTGCAGCAGGGTTTTTGAAAAGGAATTTGTGAGAGTCAGAAACCCTGTAATATCTGTCAGGCTTAACAGGAGCTGGAGGTAAGGAGTCAGGGGTCAGACTAGACACTGAAAACACATCATCTACAATGTCTAACACAGGTGGAATGGCTAGAGGCCTGTGTTGAGGTAGTAAAAGGATGTCCCTGAGCCTCTTCTTAGATTCTGAAAAATCTTGGCTCTCCCAGTGGAAATGCTCCCTCATGGTATGTAAGGTTTCCCCAAAAGAGTAATCCTCAGGAGGAGAAGCTGAAAGAATAGATTTTTCAGCATCAGAATCCTCATAGGGGGGAAGAGAATATTCCTGGTCAGAAGAGGAATCAGAAGAAATAGAAACCTGATCTGAAGATTCATAGTCTGTCTCTTCCCTAGGCATCTTATCAGGAGGGGGATGGGAACCCCTGATCAAGGTAATCAAGTCTTCGGCCATTTTGAGCATCTGTTTTTGGGCATGGAGGCCTGTCCACATGGCTCCTGAGTTTGTTTCTTTGTCTTTGAAGGTGCTTTAGTCTTTGCCTTTGAAGCTGGAGTTGGTTTAATGTGTAGATGTTTAGGTCTGAATACACCCTCAGAAGCCAGTGCCTGCTCAGCGGTTCCAGACCCATCTGAAGGAGTACTGTCCGAGGCTCCAATACCTTGAGTTTCTGGCAGCATATCCGACTCCACATGGGAGTCGGTAGCGGCCTGCGACTCTAAAGTAGCAGGCGTCAGACGCTGCGAAAGTGCCTCACTGAGAACCGGCAAACCAGCGACTGGCTTAGGAAAAGCTTTGTCGTCAGTTTTGGGCCTCGGTTGTCTATCTTTTTCTTTGCGTTTTTTGTGAACTCCGGTAGTCGGATGGCTATCCAACAACATTTCTGGATAATTAAACCTGCATCCAAAGTAGTTTAATGCAAAATCATACCGACGCTTAATAGTGTGTTGGTTAAATCTAGCACAAAACCGACAACCTGAAACGTTATGATCAGGGCCTAGGCAAGGAATACAGTAAGAATGAAAGTCCTTATGAGGTATTTGCTTTCCACAAGAAATACAATTATTAACTTTTTCTGACATCATTCTGGAGCAAGAAAAATGTTTCCCTAATGGGGTACTTAGCTTTAATGAAGACTTCGGATCTGAAATTCAAACACAAAAATCTCAGGAGTCGGCCGACCGGCACTTGCGAACTGCTTCTGCTTCAGGCACCGCGTGGCAAGAAAGACAAAGAAAATGGCATTGGCTGCTTCTTTTATACCCCTGACGACCTGACGTCAGGGAAGGGGCGACAGCAGCCAACGCAGGACCCAAGACTTTGGAATTCAGGCCGACTGAGGGCAGCCTGCCTGCAGGATTACCCAAATGTAATGACTGCAACAGTGAAACACGAAGAACATCTGTACTGGCAGCATAAACAGGAAGGGAGTTTTGTTGTGCTAATGAAACTAGTGATGAGGTACCAAAAGAGAAATATTACAATGTAAATAAGCAAATCACTATGCAAGATGACGACATCCAATCCGGTCAGGAAGTAGTCCTACTGTAAGAGAACCAGAGTATAGCATATGGCTCTTCAGCAATGACAAATTCTCAAACGTGCTACATCCAAAAGAAGAATTAGCATAATTACCAGCCATAGTCTATTGTGGAAAAAGTATGAGTTTGTGTATGGCTGGATAATCATAGAATAAACTGAAGAGCATCATCGAGACTACAAAGAATGACGCTAAGCTTGCAGAAGTTATATGTAACAGTAGCATGTAAACCATAAAAATAAATGCGAGTGCCACATGCAGTGACTTGTGCCTACTTGCAATACACGTTAGCCTCTGCATAATGAATCTGAAGTATTGTCATTGCTGGTTTATCTATGAATTTTAGAGGAAAAACACAAAAAGTTCAAATGATATAGTGAAAGTGACTTAGAAATGTAACTCATATAAGTGGCAGGATGAGTTTGGAAACATGGCACTCCAAAGTCAACCCTATGCTCTAGCCAGGGAGAAAATTGTTCACACCAAGGGATTCTGTTTCAGTCAACTGAGTTATGCTACCTGTACTGCTGCAAAAACAAATTTTACAACAGACTCACGAAGCCCAGATGGGTATTGTGAAGTGCAAAGCATGAGCTAGGGATGCGCAAGCCTGACCCAATATATCTACTGACAAAGAGAAATATGTGAGAACATGCCATATGTGCGATATGCTTAACAAGACCACAACAAAACAGAAAATAGTACCACAAAAAATCCCAAACAAACTTTGATCAAACACAGAAGCTGACATGCATCAGTTCAGATAAACAAAACAACTCCTCTATGGAAACTACTACTGAAATCATCAAGCTGAAAGGTACAACCTCAAGAACTGTGACTATGGTTCTAACTGGATTTTTTTCAAGTCACTGAATTCCACAGACTGTCCTCAATTTAAGGGTCAAATTTCAAAGCCTCATGGTTGATTGGGAATTCTACCACACCACAATAAGCCATAAACAACACTATGAAAAATGTGGATAGAATGAAAAGTGGGACCAATATGTAACATTCTTAGAGAAATACATCACAGAGATACAACCCATGGGGCCATTCTCATTTACCCGGACACTCTTGAACAGATACCTAAGGAGGGGTTATCAATCTTACTGAAAACAGTGCAGCTAGACACTGTGCTAAATTTAAAACAGAAATGGGAACAAGCACTGCAAAACCATAAAATCTACTATAAGATAATCCATTCTGTTCTCAGGAGATGCTAACAGACTACTGGGTCCACATGAAAAGAATGACATATGGTCTAAGAAATGGTGTTTAATGAAGCTGGAACATCCAGTTCTTCTCTTGTGCAAACAAATAATAACCCAACCCTGAGGGGGAAAAAACAACAAACCAAAGGCATCTGTATAAGACCAACCAATCCAGCCACAAAGATAAAATTCTGACCAATTCATAGAGAGAAAAAAAGAAAGAAACCAGGAATAGAGTCTACATTTTGCTGTTCTTAGATATGTCTCGTGGAAGCAGAACAAAATGAATAATGTTTGCAGGTGCAGATTAACTCATTTGAAAGGGGTAAAAAACAGTCTTCAAGTAATGAACGATGCAACTGAGAAGCTACTATCCAGTCCAAAACCTGTCTGAAAGTCCTAATATACAGAAGACCCATCAGATTACTTCAAAGATGGACTTACACTTAAATGCCATTTACTTAATGACAATAATTTAAATACATTTATATGTTGTATTTTTGGCTTTGCAAAAAACAGTACAGTCATATCTTACCACCAATACATGTAACAAAGTCTTTACAAGGAGAAATTTATATATATATATATATATATATCTATATATATATATATATATATATATATATATATATATATATATATATATATATATACATATATATATATATATATATATATATATACACACACACACACACACACACACACACACACACACACACACACACACACACACATATACATACACACACACATATATATATATATATATATATATATGTGTGTGTGTGTGTGTGTATATATATATATATATATATATATATATATATATATATATACATACATACACAGGCATACAGACACACACACACACACACACACATATATATATATATATATATATATATATATATATATATATATACAGAATGACAGTGGTATTCTGCCTCCTAGAACCTGCTGTGTGGTCTAGGGAGATGCAGTCATGGGGTACTCTGAGAGGAGTACCTGCGCAGAGTTGAGGACAAACCATCTTCTTATAAAAAAAATGAGGGCCAGAGATGTGAAGAAAGACACGTTGGCCTTTCAAGGGTTTGGGGGGGGGGGGATCTTTGCTTCTTTTGGAGAGGGACACAGGTGGAGGCATGAAAGGGAATGACTAAGCCTGTACCATGGCGCCCCTGGCAGAAATTTGATGAAACTATGAAACCATAAGGACAGTGGTATGACCAGGGTTGTTGGGGGGGGGGGGGGTCATGCAGTAAATAATGAACTCAGTGACATTTTGTTTTGAGTTCAGCAAATATATTTTTTCTTTCTATACGATACAGTGGTTTAAAAAGTATCTTTGGAACAGACCGTTCAAGTATATGCCAGTACTGCCTTTTGTTATGCACATACATTGAGTACTGGTTTACCCCTAAGGGTCAGTTCTAGGCCATTTACCATTTTCCCTGTTTATAAAAGACATAATCAGTGATCTAGCTTTCCTTAACCAAGCTATGTGTGTAGATGACCTTCAACTCACTGACTCCAGCAAAACTGCTGCTGAACTATAAAAGACATTGCAAGCTGAATGGCCACCAGGGTCAACTTTCTCCTTTTCCCCAGTGTAGTGAGATCTCAGAGTTGGTATATTTAGTTGGGGGCGAGGGGATGGGGGCAAAGCTCCCACTTTTAAATTTACTACGTGCAGTTCTTTTCTCCTGGTGGCCAAGTGGCTCTTTACCCTGTAACACTGTGTTGGTGATCCGAGGCTGTGTAGAAATGAACTTTTGTTGAAGTCATCTCAAAGTTTTGAGTTTTGGTGAAAGGTAAATTTGTTGATCTACAGTAGACCAATTCCACAATGCTGTGGCCAAGAGAGCCATGAGAGATGAAGAGGTTATTGTATACAGTGGGACTGTAATGTCTTAAAATGTTCTGTGATGTTAAAGTTACTGCAAGATGCAATATGTACATTTGTCTGTTTCTACAGACCAATGTAGAAAATCCCATGAAAACTGTATGGGTCATTTTAAAACTTTAGCACATACGCATTCAAGGGTGTGATTTACTACATGACAGTATGTCACATTCTAGCCATTGTATACCACTGGTGTATGTATGCTGATTTTTATTTCTGCATTCAGACAAAACTTTTAACAAAATTCTACTGTGTTATTATTTTGTACTTGACAAAATAATAACAGCACATTGATTTACAAGATACTCTAGTCCAAAAAATAGTTTACTTTAAATATTCCTACTTTTACAAAATTTCAATCAAAGCAACATCATTGATAACCATCTTACTTAGCTTATAGCCATAAATGATGCTATTCTAACCTAAGCAAATTTTATGTTCTTCGGCCAAAATACAGAACTTGTGTTTTTTTTTTTTTTGTTTTTTTGTTTTTTTCTGAACACATTTAGGTAATCTTCTTGGACATCATATTTGTGCATAAAAGATTAACCCCAAAGTATTAAGTAGAGACCAAATGTTTCGCTTAACCAATTTAGGTCACTACCAAGGGAAGGATAAATAGTGATACTGATGTGAGTTTTACAAAATGTAAATAACAGCATTTATCTTACTTGCTCTTCTGTAACACCACAGTTCTGCATTTTATAATACTTCTGTTTCATGTTAATCTCTACAGGCAAATCATATTACTATCCCTGTGCAGTAAACTAAGACTATTATAATATAACATGTTCTGTTCCATTTAAAGTCGGCTTTAAAATGTATCTTTAGATAATTTGTATCAGCTATGTGCCTTAGGCAGGAAGTTTTACCCATGAAGAGTCTATGGTTCTCTTGAGGCTGCATATAGTACATTCTTGAGTGATGCAGAGCAAAGCTTTTTTGTACAAAACAGCAGTAATTGTAAAAAGATGCAGTAATTTCTTTAGCTAGCATACTGTGCTAGGTACTGCATTCTCATAAGAGATATACTGTAAACAACCACAAGAATCAGCAGTTTTTCTTTATAAGCAACTTTTAGTATTAGTGGCTACTGAAATTAATACAGCAGAGGGTTAAGACAGAGTAGAACAGAATATTTGCCTTAAAGACATTGTACTATAGGTAGACACCATCTCAGTTCACTTTGGGGGTGAAGTTATCACACCCTCATTACTCTGTACCATTAATTATTGAGTTTTTGAAAGCAGTGTTTCTGTACAGGAGAAAAACATCAGTAGTGTAGTCCATCTATACAACAGAATCTCGTCTGACACCATTTCAAGCTAATATCTTAAATTAATGAGTTGAATTGGTGATGTACTCAGGGGGTGCGTCATATGGAGTCCTATGACTTAATGTCAGGCAGCCAGTATAAATTAAGGGCATGTCATGGCAGCAGCTCATATCAAATGTATAGCCTGTGTGTGTGTGTGTGTGTGTGTGTGTGTGTGTGTGTGTGTGTGCGTGCGTGCGTGCGTGTGTGTGTGTGTGTGTGTGTGTGTGTGTGTGTGTGTGTGTGTGTGTGTGTGTGTGTGTCTGAGAGACTAGTGGGCTAATACTCAAGTCTAGCATTAGTTTATTCATCTTGTTTCTACAGAGTCCTATCCAGTACAAACTCGATCTTCTTAAGACCATGAAATGGATCGAGCAGGTACTGTAGAATGAATGAATACATGAATGTTGAGTTCTTCATTGATGCCTTCCTGAGTAGTCTCTTCCTTAAAAACTATGGTAGTTGTTTCACATGGAGTTACAGTACCTTCTCATACTAGATAGTTATCCAAAGTCCCCAGCATGCCTAAAGTTTTGTACTGTTACTTCTAATTTCTGCCCTGTTGAGTTAAAACAGATATGGTCATCAACGTCTCTTTAGCACTTTTTGCGGCTTATTGTTAACTGGTTAGATACACCTATGGCTGGACTTTTTCTCAGTTAACATTTAGGCAAGATACATTACATCATGTACAAATGCCATGAATTTAACACATATTCAGTAATTAGACATCACAATAAACATTTGTCATTGATGAAGGTATGTTTCAAAGTAATAAAATAGCATTTAGTGTGTTCTCCTGTTCGATTCTTGGGTGGAACACCTTCTGTGTGGAGTCTGCATGTCCTCCCCGCGGGTGAGTGACATCTAAAGACATGCAGGTAGGTGCGTGCATGAATGGGCATGCCTCCTTTGAAGGTTGGGCGTCGGGCTGACAACTTGGCACCGTAAAAATCCACTGCCAATCATTAGTGGACCAGAGTTCCACTGTGGCAACCCCTAACCAGGAAAAGCTGAAGGACTTTTTTATTAATGCTGAAGCTAAAGGAGGCAGCCACAGTGATATTCATTTGAAGCAAATGCATAAGAACTCTAGTAAGTTTCAATAAAATATGTCCGTAAAAAAGTGTAAGGACAATCTCACTAAGATTTACTGGCAAACTGTTGCATACATGGTGTTAGTGACTTATGAGAAGACTTCATCTGCCCATGTGCTGTGAGTTGTTGCCACATAGCTAACACTGAAGTGGGATTTCTGAGTCCCTGATTGTGAAATGATACTTCATATCACAGCAGTAATAATCACTGGGAGGGTTGTCAATGAGGCTTACCAGTTCAGCTAGGCCCTTTCATCAACTTGCGCCCCACTCAGTGAGAGTATAACAACAGTACTCCTGGAATGAGGCTAACACAGAATACGTGGCAATTTTACACTTTAAGATGTATATTAGTTTAAGGCTGGTTTTGAAGGTGGCAGCTACAAAGCAGTATATACCCTATCTGTCACAAAAATACACTATACCTAATGATCTTGTACATCTGAGGACCAATAATGTGCCCAGTGTGTCACATTTATTTATTTATTTATTTATTTATTTTACATTTGTTTATCAGAATGGTCTGACTGGGACAGTGCCCATTTTCAGTGGAGGCCCGAGGAGAAAAGCTCCAGCCTAAGCTTACATACAAAATCATAACATCAAGTAATAGAAATTATAGACAAAAAATGAGTGTTAACACATTTACAGGATAAAAATGTAAAAAAAAAATATATACATAGTATCAGATAGAACAAGACTTTAAACACTTGAATATAGACAAAAATATATGGCTGAACTTGTATATGTGGAGGAACATAACATTAGTTAGGAAATTAAGTAGGAAGAATCACTTAGTAGTGCATAGTTAGTACAGCTTCCATGGTGACAGTTACAGCTAGGAATGTAACTACTTAAAGAGAAGTAGTACTGTCAGAAGGGATATGTTAGCAGAGTAGTATGCACGGCCAAATTGTACAAGTAGTGCTAAGTTAATAATTAACCTGGAGTGTTACATGTGCAAAGCCAGCATTCAAATAAGTCTGTTTTGAGAGATATTTTGAAATGATTAAGATGCTTATGGATCTAATTCTATGTGGAATGGTATTCCAATTTTTAGCAACAAAGTTAAAGAGGGTTGCCTGCTGTACTTGATGCTTTGGTTACTTTGATAGATGATTGAAGACTAAGAATGTTAGAGTAAGGTCATAGAAGATTTTTAGGGAAGGTAGGTTGTCAGGATTGTGCATTATTTTGTAAGCCATTATTAACTGGTTATAGTTCATAACATGAGGTAGTTCCAAACAAGGAAGATTTTTTAGGCATTGACAGTGATGGGATGAATGTGTGGAATTCGTTGCAAATTTGGCATTCTTATTGTAACATGCTTCTAATTTACTTAGTTCTGACTTCTTGAGGTTGGTAGTATGGTGGATGCATATAAGGGTGAGGAGAGGAGGTGTGTTCTAGCTATGGCTATTCTTGCAGTGTCTGTTAAGAATTTTTTGTTTCGATACATTGTTCCCATTTTCTTGTGAACCTTTTTGATTGTGTTAGAAATGTGTATGTCAAATTTTAGTCTGTTGTCAATTATGACGGCTAATAGTTTTGTTTTGGAATCTGGGAAAATCCTAGTATTATTACTGACAATGATATAAAAGTTAGCTGGGAGATTAGTAGGTTTAGATGGGTGAAAGATCATAAGTTTAGTTTTATTAGGGCTGAGAATGAGTTGTGAGTTTGCTAGCCATGTTTCAATATCAGAGAAGGCTTTTTGTGTGACTGTAAGAAGTTGAGTTACTGTGGATGCTGCACATATGAGGGTTGAATAATATGTGTATTGTATGATAGATGCTTGACAAGAGGTAGTATTAAGATCATTTATGAATATGCTGAAGAGGAGGGGGCCTAGGATTGAACCCTGAGGGACTCAAGTGTAACAGGAAGGAGTGGGAATAGATCTTGCTTCCATTTCACAGCTTGTTGGAGGCTAGATAGATAACTTTTAAACCAGTTAACAGCATCAGGGTTGATATTAAGATTATTCAGAGTGGACAGTAACATAGGATGGGAAACTGTATCGAATGCTTTAGACATGTCCAAAAAAACTGAAGACACTATTTTTCCATCGTCTCTGAATTTATTTATAGTATTAGTGAAACTTAGAAGAGCTGTAGTAGTGCTATGAAATAGTAGGAATCCATGTTGTGAAATGAGAGGAGATTATTGTTTAGAAGGTGTTTAAGAAGTTGAACATGGACACATCTTTCCAGAATTTTAGAAAGTGGGGAAAGTATAGCAATGGGCTGGTAGTTTGTTAGTTCTATTGAATTGCTTCCTTTGTGTAATGGTATAATATATGCAATTTTCCAAAAATGTATCTGACAATGTGATCTGGTGGCACAGGTAAGTAGGTCTCCAGACAGTCAGAGAGTAATGTCCAGGGAAAGCAAGAGATAAAGGTAAAGTTTGCCATTTCCCAGATTAATTTCTCCAAGTCTTTTCAGCTTTTAATACCATGATGAGAATGGACCCCATTTCTAAGTCAAAGTATGATTAAAGTTTGTGAAATTACTATTGTTTCAATTTTTTTATGTTAGCCAAAAGTGCTCTTAGCAGCACCTGTAATGTGCCCAGAAATTACCTCTTCTGCAATTCATATGGAGATGCATCTATCAGTAGCATATCTGAATATAATTTTTAATTCTTTTTTTTATGAAACCCATTGCTCCTACTACTATTGGAACTGTCTGGGTATCCTTTTTTCTTCATTACCCTTTGTTTCAGCCTACAAATCCTGATATTTTATGACTTTGTACGTAAGACACTCTAATCAGTGGGTGTAGCAATTTAACTGCTCAATGCTAATGCCTTCTTTTCAAAGACTATTCTATCTGGTTTAATCACATCTATTTTTTTGAACTGTTGGTAATGAGTGATCTCATGTAATATAAACTTCATCATTCTCTATAATGCTTTGTGGCTCATGATCTGAATCCTTCTTGGCTACTTCAATATTGTAATGTTTGCACAATCCCCAGTGCAACAGCCTTCCCACGTTATTATGCCTTATAGTATACAGGCCCTCTGCCATTAGTATATATAGTATATATTAGTATATCACAGCCAGCAACAAGCTATGCAACTGTTTTCAGTTCTGTTTTACAGAACCTGCATTTGTCTATTTCTCCCACATGTTCAATGGACTCTGTAATTAATGTGTACATAGTCCACTGTCCTGGGCTGCCAATATTAACTGTTCATCTTTTCATTTAAATTCATCTCTTCTTAATCATTCCTGTATCAGATCATGATTGACATGAGGATGTTCTAGGAGATTTCTATACTTGCAAATATATTTATGCATTTTCCACTTTTCTTGCCTTCACATATGATCCTCCTCCTTATATTCTTTCTTTTGTTTTTGGCACATTCAGTTGGTGCCTGATTTTTGTCTGCTTCTGGTTTGATTTCCTTTCCTGCTTGACATGGATATACTTCTGCCAAACTAAGCAGGGAAGTCATCTTAGACTTGTTCTCCTCATGTTTTAAAACTTTAACTGTGTTTGGATCTGGTGAGGTCAGTAGATATGTATGCATCCTACAATTGTAGATCTATACACATAATCAATTTCAAGGAGCCCCATACCTCTTTTAGAAAGAATATATCATGTTAGTATAAACTGATTTTTATATATCATTTTATTAGCATGAAGCATTTTTCTTGTTTTCCTGTCCAACTGAACCAATACATTTTGGTGCCAGGCAATCACCCCAGAACTGCAAGTTAGAACAAGACAGCAAATTGATTTATAGCTTGGACTTGGTTCCTACATGTCAGGACTGTTTTCAGTATTAATTTAAATCTTCTAAAATATCCCTTACTGAGTTTTCTTTGCATTTGTTCATGTTTTATTGTCTATCCTTCATTAATTCCCAAATATGTATACACTCCCTCCTACTCAAGTTCCTTTATATTGCATTCCTGTCCCAAACTGATATTTTCTTGGTTTCTGTGTCTTTCCTCATTAAATGTTGCTTTTGTACATTTATCAAAACCGAATGACAATCTTATATCATCTGAGAAAGTTTTTGCTTCTTTTCAGTTGTGCTTTCTGTACCTCATCTGTTGAATTATACAGTTTTAAATCAGCCACAAAAAGAGGATGAAAAGTCTTTACACTTTGCTGTTTTCTGGGAGCCAAAATGTAACTATGACAGAATCTGTTAAGTAAACAGCTTAATGGGTTAAGGGGAAGACAAAAGAGCAGCATTGACAAAGAGTCACTGGAATATCCCCCTTTGCATTTTTATCCTTGGGATAATAATTTGTCCTTTATCATGGCTTAGTTGTAAGGTGGCTTGCCAATGTTTCATGGTCATTGTAATATAATTGAACAATGCTGGGTGTACCTTATACATTTGTAAGCACTCCTTTATCCATGAATGTGATATGCTGTTAAATGCTTTTTTGTAATCTATTCATGCCATAATTTTCAGTGTAGAATTGCCCATACAGCTAAAGTCTCAGTCAACAAGGGCTATTTTGAGTCTAACAGCTATGCTAAATATCACCTCAGATTTACTCAGGTAAGCAATACATTTGCACATCATTAGCAGTTTGTCCACGAAAAAAGTCCCAAGTTAGTTGATCACTCTCAATTCTTTGACAGCAGATAACCCTGTAAGAGTACAAAGTCATCTGGGTATAGAATGGCTATAACGCCACAAGGTCAGATTCAGAGAGCACCTATAAGTATTGTGCAAAGGCCAGTCTGGATGTCAACTTAGCTGTTATCATTAATGGATGCATGATTTAAAAACAAAAATATACATCTGTCAGGAAGTGTTGTGTGCTGCACTTATAAGTTCAATGTATTTATTTAATGTAATTAAGTGCTTATTTCATAAGCATTTCACAGAAATACCAAGAAAGCAATCATCAGTAAAATGAAATAAAAGTGAAATAAAACATATATAAAAAGATTAAGTGGATATTTAAAAAAAGTCAAACTTAAAAAGCTGCCAAAATTTAAAGTTGCACATCTGCCTGGATTTAAATGCATTATTCTAGAAACATGGTGCTTTAGGGACCTTCTAAAGGTGATTTCCAATCAAAAACCCTTATAAGAGAAGGTAGCTTATTCCAGAAGACTTATGCTAAAACTAAAAAGTAAAAACGTCACACAAACCAATTAGTAAAAAAGTACAAGAAAAAACCTAGCCAAGCTAGACTTTTCACTCTGTGATACCTTCAACCTCCTGTAATAAAGGCCCATGGTATATATGCTAACAACCCCTTAAGGACATCAAGTGTTTCAACTATATGGATTGTGAATGCTCATAATTTTTTTACTTTTTTTTTATGTCTTTGTGGATACATTCAGGCCAATGAAGCAAAATCACACTGTCTGTGGACATACATGTTTCTGCCTTCTTATGACCTCATCAGCACAGCTTTATACCCAGCTGATATCCATAACCAGTAAGGTCTGCAAAATGTGCCAACTAACATCCTAAACCAACAGTAAAAAGGTTACACAGACAAACCAATTAGTAAAATCTACAATAAAACTTAGTCAAGCTAAAGTTTTCACTCTGTGATACCTTAAACCTCCTGTAATAGAAACCCATGGGATATATGCAAATGACCCTTTAAGGACATCAAGTGTTTCAGCTATATGGCTTGTGAATGTCCATGACTTTTTACTTTTTCTTTTTAAGTCTTTGTGGATACATTTAGGTCAATAAAGCCAAACCACACTAGCTGCAGACATGCGTGCTTCGGCCTTGTTATGATATCATCAGTACAGCATAGCCACAACTTTAAGGGCAGTAAATACACAGTGAATGTCGATGTTGCTAGGATTAAGACCTGTGGTATCCCACTTTCCAGATGGTAACTACCAGAAGAACTGAATTCAGACACAACCCCCTGGGAATGGTCTGAAAGGTAAGAAGTAAACCAGTCAAACACTGTTCTGGAGAAAACAAAACAGATTATAAGAAGCTTAATCAAGATTCCATGGTCCACCATGTTGAGTCCCACTTTTGGATCAAGCAGGACTAAGACAGAACCTAATTACAGATCTCAAACCATCATAAATTCACTTACTCCCCATATATAGGTCGTGTCTCAATACTATGCTGTGATCAAAATTCAGAATGGAGTGAATCAAGGGGTGCCATGAAATAACAGATAAGAAAACATCTATATAAATATTATCTATAACTTTACTTATAAAAGGAAAGGTTAGAGACTGGATGTTAATTCTCTAGTAAGTCAGGGTTCAGAGATGGACTTTGAGGATGGGGTAAGTTGAAAAATTCCAGAATCTTAAAGAAGAGCAAACAATCTACAGAATAACTATGCCAAGAACCTCTAGGCAAGATATCACCAACCTGGCTGAGTCAGAGCAAGATCTTGCACAAGGCTTCCTATAGGGTCTGATGCTAGCTAGGGGGCCCCATCAGTGTGGGTTGCTGATCAGCAGTATGGTTGATTTGTGCCAGAATTAAAAAAAATGTTCTATAAATCACATTACTAATACACAATCATGGTTGCTAAATTCCATGATTGGGTATTACTAATGGTAACTAACTGAATTAAAAAAAAATGATGATTGCATCCCCTTAAGGGGTGTAAAAATAACGTAATAATTTCCACTGCATCAATGTATTTGTTTAACCTGACATTGCCTGCATTGCCTCAGACTCCCATCGAGTTTGACCTGCAAAGTTTTTCAGGGCATGGGCAGTGCCATCCTGATACTTTTAATTGAGCAAAAGCGACAGAAGACAGTATCTGCATTCCATTTCACCTTTACCAGCAATCTGGTAAACTTCTAATGATCACTTTACTCTAATTCCCCTTAAAATGTTTTTAAACAAGAATAACACTTTCAAAAAGTTCAGCATTATTTATGCCCTTACTAACATGCATTAGGGAAGTGCGCATTTACAGACAATGCTGTAAACACATCTTGTTCTGATATACAGCAGCAACTTTGAACCACTGTATTTTGATTTATCTTATGCTTTGTAAACAGATGAATATTGAGTAAAGAGCTTACTCTGAGTGCAAGAACGTTATTAAAGTCACTTAAACCAGGGTCATTTATCACAGTAGAAGAAGAAAGTATTTAAAATTTGCTTTTTTTTAACATCAGCACTTTAACAGGGAAACTTTGTGAGGTCCATTTTCAGTCTTTAACATCTTTCATTCAGCAGTTGGCACAGTGAACAGACAAAAAGAAAATGCATTCCAGTAGTAATTATCATATTCTGTCAAAGGAATATTCTGCATCAATTCCCAATTTGGAGTTATGAGGAAACAGAAGAATAAAAGTTAGTCAGTGGCAGTCAGAAGCATAGCCTGCAGACTTCCATCACCAAAATGTGGAACCCTACCTTTCAAAATGTGGAACAAACAGACAAAATGTAAAGCATTTATTAACAGCAAATAGGAAGAAATGGCACAGCTAAAATATATTACTTTAATCTAAGTTGCTCTGGTGAATTAATATGATTCAGTATTGCCATGGATATTTAAAAAGATAATACATGACAAACCCTTTCAATGAGAAATATGGACTCAATGGGGAGTGGTTCTCACAATAAAGTACAGTTGGGTGGTATGGTCAGGAGTCAGTGCTACAGTGCAACAGATGACCATGTTGTCACCTTTTTGAATACTGGCGTTAGGTAAGCTTGGTACTTTTCACTGTATCACAAAACTACTGGGCAAAATTTGTAATATAGATTTACTGTGGTATAGCATCGGAAGACTGTGTATTGACTGACTTGTGGATAAGACACTACAGGAACTGGGGAGGGAGCAGCAGGAAAAGGGGATTTTCAAGTTCACCCACTCTGAAAGGAAGTTACAGGTTCCTGTCGGTGTGTGTGTGTCTTTCAGCTTTTCCCGGTTAGGGGTCGCCACAGCGGAACTCCGGTCTGCTAATGATTGGCAGTAGCTTTTTACGTGCTGGCTTGCCGGGCCTAACGCACAACCTTCAACGAAGGAAAGCCCATTCACGCATGTCGCCACACAGAAGACGGTCTAATTGAGAATCGAACGGGCAACTTCTAACTGTGAGGTGACAACGCTACCGCAGCACCACCACCATTTGAAATATTGGGACCCACTAGAGCGAGTCCTGAAACACAGAAACTGAATGTCTGAAAGAATGGACTTACTTATACTAAGTCTGAGATGCCATTTCTTGGAATATTCCCTTTTCTCCGAGGTATGGCAATCTTGGAGTTGGTATATATTAGTTTGGGGGGTACGGGGGAGCTTACCTCCCATATGGAGAGGTGGAGGGAGGGGTTTACTCCCCCTGCAAAAAGAAGTTTAAAGGAGAAGAGTGATTTTTGAAATTTGCCATCCTCCTGTATTTCCGGTCTGTTTTTTCTGCTTATCTGCACTTGGCATTTATTGTACCTGAATCTAAATTTCAACAGGAAGCTGTTTCTGTTGTGTTAAATACACGTCCCTGGATAAATGCTGCAGCCAGGAAGCTGATGGTCAGCTGGCAGCACTCAAGGAGGGAGTAATACATGTGTGTGTGTGTGTGTGTGTGTGTGTGTGTGTGTGTGTGTGTGTGTGTGTGTGTGTGTGTCTGTGAGTGTAAAAACATTAAAGCTCCTAGGTATAGCTTAAGACTGATAGGAAGCTACTTACAGTGTTCTGTCACATTTTATTTTTCACTCTGTCATTCTTTTTTTGTTTCCATCATATGTTGCAGTACATCAGCATTAGCAAAATTTTTAAGTTATTACTTGGCTCTCGTGATTCATTGCTGAAATTATTAATGTTTAATTTCTGACTTGTTTCTGCTTCGTGCATTGACCTTTGTGTACACCCTTCTAAAGTGATATAAGTGTAGCATACGTGTTAACCTCTTAGCACAAGAAGTCTAGACGAAGCCTGAAATAATTGGGAACAAAGGTCGAAAAAATAGGGACAGACTTTAAATACTGCTCTTATAAACTTAGAAAGTTGCTAGAATAACAGGATTTGTGTTAGCTCGCATTTTCTGAATGATATTTATCTACTTATTTATATTATTTATTTATATTTGTTTACCTGGATAGTGCACTGATCTCAGTGAACCATTTGCATGCAGAGTCCTGGTGAACAGGATCAAATAAGAAATGAACAAAACATATGTACACATACAAGGAAATGCTAAATAACGCATATATATGCATATTTACAAATTATATGAAATCTGAAGATCAAATGTATTGCATTATTTGGTGACTTACTTCTTCAATGATTTGCCAGAAAACCACAAATTTTATAAAGACTGGACCAAAAAATATGAGCAAAAATCTGGACAGTTGAGCATAGTTATACAAACCAAAGTGTGTCATGTGTCAGAGCTGGAACTGTATATACTTTGATATGTTGGATTGCCACTTGGATTGGTCTCCATTTTAGTTCAAACTGTGTGTTTCATCACTGGTTCCAATTTACAACTGCTGTGTCTTGTTTTTAAATGGTGTACGACTTCACAGCTGCATCAGAATAACTGTATATCTGGTTGAACCTATGAAGGCTACTGTGTGCTATGATCGCAGATTGACATTCTTCTGGACACAGTGCTATGGATACTGCCACTGCAGCATCCTTTAGAGCACCACTTTCTATTTTACTTCATGATCACTGGTAATGCTGTAGTTGTGCTACATCAGATTCTCTTTCCAGGAGTTCAACATTTTTTTTTCCGTGAACTGTTGCATGTTGCTGTGGAATAATATTCTCCATGTAACAGCACTAAATTGCAGAGGAGTTAAGTAATTTACTTTAAACATTTTTCACTAGTGCTGAGGTACTATAACACATTTTGGTGAAAAATAGAGGGTGAATTATGGAAAACTGTTTTCAGCTAGTCGGTAATTACTATGTTATAGAGAGGTAAGCGTGTGCATTATTTTGCCATTTTTCAATGTTGTCCTTTGGATTCATCTTCCTTGCACCATCAGTATGCATGCCATCCCACATGCTTGGTGTTATTTCTTTGTTGTTTGCATATGATTCTTATCGTATTATTTATCCTCCCCGTCCCCCATCATATCCAGTCAGTTCACATGTCATGCTGCACCTTCATGGTGTAGTGAAACACTTATGTTATTTCATTGCTAGTATAACTACTGTAATAATTAGTGTAATAGTTTCTGCTCCAGTGGTGTACAAGAATAGAATCCTGACTATGGTTCGATTAGTGGGCGAGGCATTTCACTGCACAGACAAGGAGGTTAGGACTGAAGTGCCAAGCCTGGGACAAGGAATATGCATGCCCAGGTTGGGCAAACAATAGATTCCTACCGCACTGCATTTATTGCTAAATATGTTAATTATTGTCTAATGAATTTCTAGTCCTATTTTCTTGAAACTTTGTTTTTAGGTGTTCTTTTCCAGATGTCAATTCACTGTCACCTATCCACTGGATCTTCAACAATGAAAGGTATAATCTGGACTTTGTGATATGTACTTTGGATCTTTAAACCATGTATCTGCAATGGTTTAGATATCAATGCCCTCAACAACAGGTACAAATATGACTCTGTCACTGTCCATGTGAGTGTGAATGACCTGAGATGTACCTCCCTGGACTACATGAAAAGAGACATGGAGGAGCTCTTGGATTATGTAGCCCAGGCTAGTATGACCCTAGTCCTGAGCAGCATCCTACCACCACCCATCTGGAAAAGAACACCTAAAAACAAGGTTTTAAGAAAATGGGACTAGAAATTCATTTGAGAATAATTAACATATTTAGCACCCCCTGGGCTTCCAGATACTGGCCAAGGCTCTTGCCACCTCTATAGTGCCTTTTTAGGCAGAGATCCAAAGACCAAATTAACACCATAACAGCTAGAAACAAATGCAATCTGAGGGTCATGCTGCTCAATGCCGCTAGAAGTCTAAAATCTCAAAATGTACTCATACGAAGCACTCCTTAAAATGGAGAACATCAACATTTGTGCTGTAACAGACACCTGGTTCAAGGCAGCAGAAAGCACCCCTGCACTACCAGGCTGTAACATACTCCACACCTTTCGGCCCCAGAACTTGGACCAAAGTTCCAAAAGCAGTGGTGTTTCCATATTGATAAAGGATGCGCACACCTCCAGACTGGCAGCCCAACATAATGCATCTGAGATACTTCAGGTGTAGCTAACACTGGATAAGACAGCGATTCAGGTCATAGCCTACTATAGGTCCCCAACCATGTCCCAAGATTCACACTCCACATTCCTAAGCACCTTGGAGAATATTTGGTCCAACCTAACACTCTCATACTGGGCGACTTCAACTACCCCTCCAAAAACTGGGAAAACTACTCATGTACCAATACAGTTGCCCAACACTTTCTGGAATTCATTACTTCCAATGCCCTGGACCAGCTCGTTCTTACTCCCACTAGAGGTAGCAACATCCTTGACCTGGTCATTAATAACATGGGTGACTATTGTTCTATACCAATAGTCAACTCCTCCCTGGTTAGATCCGACCACAAACTAATCACCTTGGCAAACCACATCTCCCCCCACCCCCACAAAGGTAACCACCATGAAAAACTTTTCCAAAGATAACTTTCGGCTTCTAAAAACAGAGGTGGTTAACTTCACGTCACCCATGCAAATGGAGAATAGTTGCATGACCACCGAATCATACACCAGTGCACTGTAAGAACACGTACACAAATGCATGTATCTCGCCACACCCAATAGAACCAAGATGCTCTCCTCCAAAAAAATGGAAGCCAATCTGGTGGTCCCCTGCTATAAACAAATTCTACAACAGAAGAAGGAAACTGGTGTGGAATAAGGTGAAGTCCCAAGAAAAACTACCTTATCAGCCTCAACAAAATGTTGAGATACCTCATCAAATCCTCTAAAGCTAGCTATGAAAACAGAACTGCAGCAGATAGTAAAGACAACCACAAGGCCTTCTATTGTTATGTAAGGAATCTCCACGGCAATACCCAGATTTGCTATGAGCTACTGCAATAGATATTGCCAATATACTGGCCGACAGATTCAGTGCCAACTTTACTCCCCCCAAAGGACCAGTCATAATACTAGTAGATTGTCAGCACCCAGTATTACTGCTGCACAGGTTAAAACAGCACTGTCCAAAGCCAAGAATACAGCTTCTATGGGACCTGACAATATCCCTGGCTGTGTTCTACATGAACTACAGAGTGAATTGGCACCTCACCTGTGTGCCCTGTTCAATCACAGCCTCATCTCAGGCTTTGTCCCTACCGAATGGCAAGCTGCTATAGTCATCCCTCTCCGTAAAGAAGGAGCAACTACAGACCCTGGGAACTATCGCCCCATTAGCATGACGAGTCTGATATGCAAAACTATGATATGCATCATCATGAACCTAATAAACAAGGATATAGGGAATCTCCAAACTCTGGATCCCACACAGTTTGGATTTGTGAAGGGTAGATCAAGCCTGCTTAACTTGGTCAACTTCTTTGAGTCAGTCACCAGAGCTGTGGATGAAAGCAAGGTGGTTTATACACCCTAGCTTGATCTGGCCAAGGCCTTTGATACCATTCCCCACTCAGGAATCATAGAAAAACTCACTAAGCTAGGTATCAACTCCTATATCACTATGTGGGTTGCAAACTGGCTCAAAGATAAAATCCACAGTGTGAAAGTAGCTGACTCTAAGTCAGACTGCTGACCAGTCACGAGCGGAGTCCCACAGGGTTCGGTACTGGGTCCTCTTCTGTTTGGTATCTACTTCTCTGAAGTCCAGGCTAACATGAAGGGACTCTGGCTGACAAAGTTCGCAGACGATTGCAAGTTGGGAGCTATTTTATTTTATTTATTTTACATTTGTTGACCGGGCTAGTCTGGCTGGATACATTTCCATTTTCAGCAGAGGCCCGAGGAGAAAAGCTCCACTAAATACTAAGTACATTACATAAAAAATCATTACTCTTAAGAAATAGCAAAAATTGGAAGTCAAAAGACCATACAGAGGGAAAGATAATTTTAAAGAGAAACAAGTATACCATATGCAGTTCATTTACCGTATGCAGTTCATTACATATTAGCATTACATATTAGCAATTACTTATTAGCAATTATACATAAATTATGCATAGTTAGATTAGAACAGTTAAAAGAGGGGAAAAAGAGACAGGTAGAGATAAGAAGTGTGTAAGAGAAAAGGTTAGTCAGGTGTACTGCAGGAACAAAGCCAATGGTTTAGGTAGTAAAGTTTAATTTTCTGTTTGAATTGAGGCAGGGATGTAGTCAAGGTTATGTCACTAGGTAAGAGATTCCAACTTCTACCTATAGTGTTAGTGAATAGAGAACCACCTGCTGTATTGTTTACCTTTATTGATTTTGTCATGAGTTTACTAGAGGAGCGAAGTGAGTTGAGATTGTTGTAAGGGATTAGAAGTTGAGAGAGTATAGGGGTGTTGTCAGGAAGGTGTAATATGTTGTGGGCTATAGTGAGTTGAGGGATTATTAGGTAGTTTTGAAATTCGAGCCAGCCAAGTTGTTTTAGGTTTGTACAATGGTGGGTCCTAAAGGGGTTACCAGTGGCGAAGCGAGCTATGTTGTTATAACAAGTTGCAAGTTTATTAAGATTGATTTTCTTAAGGTTTGTATAAATGGGGGAAGCATATAGGAGAGTAGATAGGAGATGAGATTGTGCAATTTTGGTTCTAGTTGCTGGGGTTAGAAAAGGTTTGATGCGATATAGGGATCCAATTTTTCTGTTAACAATCTTGATTGTGTTGTTAATGTGCTGATCGAAGGAAAGATTATTGTCAATGGTTATCCCTAAGAGTTTAGTGGTAGGATCAGGTGAGATGATGGTGCCATTATTTGAAGAAATGGTAAAGTTTAAAGGAGGGACCGAGTGGTGGGGGAGAAGAGGAGGAGTTTAGTTTTTTTGGCATTTAGTAGGAGAAACCGTCTAGAAAACCAAGTTTCTACTGTGTTAAAGGTCTTTTGGGTCAATGAGGTCAGTTCAGTAGAGGAAGGGGCTGTGCAGATAAGGGTAGAATCATCTGCATATTGTATGCAGGTAGCTTGTGGGATAGCAGTCTGAAGGTCGTTAATAAAGAGGGAGAACAGAAGTGGACCCAGAATGGAGCCCTGGGGAACTCCGATGGAAATAGGCAAGAGTGATGAGATATGGTTTTCCCATATTACTGCTTGTTGTCTGTTGCTAAGATAAGATTTAAACCAATTAGTGGCTAGTTTATCACAAGAGAGAGATTCAAGAATGTGAATTAAGAGTGAGTGGTTGACCATGTCGAAAGCTTTAGAGAGATCAATGAAAAGAGCGGAAGAGAGAGTGTTGTTGTTTCGATTTTTGTTGATAGTATCTACAAAGGATAGAAGGGCAGTGGTGGTGCTGTGGTGGGGTCTGAAACCATGCTGGCAGTTTGCTATTATGCTGTGAAGAGAGAGATAGTGTACAAGTTGCTGATGAATACATTTTTCCATGATCTTTGCTAGGGGTGAGAGAAGGGCAATTGGTCTAAAGTTGGAAAGGTCAAGGGAGTTACCACCTTTATGCAGTGGGATAATATAGGATACTTTCCAGATATCAGGGATGGTTCCTTCTTGGATAGTTCTGTTGATAAGTAAGGATATAGGATATGCAATTTCTTTGGCAGCTTTCTGAAGGAACAGAGAAGGGAGCTTGTCAGCAGAAGGGGTACAGGGTTTCAGTTTGTGAATGAGTTTATAGATGAAAGAGGTAGATATAGGTTTTAGAGAGAAGTTGAAAGAGGAGGTAGTTATGTTAGTTGGTATATGAGAGTTGTTAGGGTTCATTTGTTTGGCTAAGGATTGAATAGTTTCAGAGAAAAGAGTTGAAGACATTAGCAGTCTGGAGAGGGGTTTCTGGGTCAGTATTTAGAGGGGAAGGAGTTTTAGCAGTCCCTGGGGTGAGAAGTCTATTTACTGAGGACCAGAACTGTTTGGAGTTGTTAATATGAGTTTCCTGAAGTTTACAGTAGAAGTTTTTCTTGTCAGAGATTATTGATTTTTTCGCAAGATTTCTAAGCTGGCGGAAATTAACTAAATCAGGGTTTTGTCTATCACATCTCCATTTTGTCCATGCTTTGTTTCTAGCATGCATGAGTTTTTTAGTATTGGAGGTCAGCCATGGGGCAGGTTTGGTCTTAATTCTAATAGAGCGCTCAGGAGCATGTGTATCGAGTATGGATAAGAATGTAGTATTAAACAATAATACTGCTTCCTCCAGGGGAAGTGATTTTAAACAATTCCATTTACATGCTCTCAGATCAGCTTTAAAGAGGTCTATGTTAAAATGCTTGAGAGATCGAATTAACCTTGTATTTGGGAGGTTAACATATTCTGATTTTAGTCTAGTAATGTAGGTTAGGGAGTGGTCGCTGATGTCATCTGGCAAAGTACCTACTTTATATTGTTTGTTAACTTTATTTGTGAGTATCCAGTCTAGTATACTCTCTTTCTTACTGGGCTTATTGACTCTTGTAGTTGAGGTAATAGTTTGTGAGAAACCATGTAGGTTAATATGAGAGGAGGGATTGTCATTATTAATAGTGTTCCAGTCTATGTTAACGTCGCCAAGAATTATGGTTTCTTGGGGGTAGGTGGTAGAAACCCAACTTAGAAAGTCTTCTAATATTGGGATGTTATTACCTAGGGGAAGATACAAACAAATAATATAAATAGATTTTTTGGTATTAAGTTGGAGTTTAATAATGATGGCTTCTGTTTTGCTATTTTGGTTTGGGCATGCTGGTTGAGTAGTGATGTTAAGTTGATTTTTGAAAAGTATTGCTACTCCACCACCCTTGCGTTTTAAGCGGTCGTGTCTTACTATGTTATAACCTTGAGGTATAATCTCTGAGTCTTTAGTGCCTGTGTTTAGCCAGGTTTCAGAGAGGCAGAGAATGTCAAATGAGTGGGTATCTAAAAGGGCATGGATGAAGGGTATTTTCTTATTTATGCTTTGGATGTTAGGGTGTCCTATAAGGAAGTTATTATTGAGGTTAGGTGAGTGGTTTTGGGGAGGTGGTGAGTTAGGGCCAGGGTTGGGGTGGATGTCTCCATCTTGTAGGGTAGGATTAACTAGTTTAGTTAAGAAGTTCCTCTTTTGAATTGTTAGGGTTTTGGTTTTTTTGTTAGATAGTATGGGGTAGGTAAGGTGATGTTGCCTGTGGTATTTAGCTAGATGATAGCTAGGGGTGGAATTAACATTAGGGTATGGTGTGAAAGTGAGTCTAGTAGAAGTGTGTGTTTGTGAGGAGATAAGATAGTTGTTAAGTGAAATTTCAAAAAAGGTGAGATGGTACGTTGAGAGAAGGGTAGACATGATTAAGACTATTAACTCCCCAAGTGATGTTGACATCCTACAGAAAGGCCTCACTGAGACCAATGACTGGTGTCAGAACCATGGCCTTAAGCTCAATGCCAAAAAATGTTTTGTCATTCCCTTTAGGAAAAAAACTTGGTTCCCATGCATTACCACATAGATGGTAGTCCACTGAACACAGAAGGCATTATACGAGATCTGGGAACACAGGTTGACAGCAACTTCTCTTTTGACCACCACACTGCCACTGTGGTCAGAAAGTCCTTATATGTGGCACATCTCATTACCAAGGGTTTTGCATCCAGGAAGAAAGAGGTCATTGTCTTCCTCTACTCTTCCCTCATTAGGCCAGTCTCCGAGTACAATGCCCCATTTGGCATGCACCTCACTAGACACTTGCAACAACTGGAGGGGGCCACAAAAGTACCTCATAAAGAGGATCCTAGGCCTTAAACACTTGTCCTATATAGACAGACTAAAAAAACTCCAACTATACTCTGTCTCATATCGCCTACTTAGAGGCTATCTCTGCTTGATCTACAAAGCCATGTCTGACCCAGCTCTGTTAGAAATGCTACATCTAAAGAAATCCCAATCCCACCACACCACACGCTCCAGAGACCTCAACCTCATTACTACAATCAAAAGAACGTGCTGGCGGGACAGGTTCATAACCCAGAAACTGCCCTTACTACGGAATAGACTTCCCACACATGTCAAACAGAGCACCTCACTGGTCATCTTCAAGAGAAATCTTGATGAGTGGATGGGAAATAGAAAATTCACCCCGGGGATCACTCCAGTGGCTCTACTCGACGGAGGCACTGGGAACTATGGTCAGGTGGCACGATGCCAGGGTAATCCTATGGGCTAGGCTTGTAAAGGCTACAGGGCCATTAGCCTAGTACACACCCATGAACCTATGAGTACAGGAAAGCCTTTAATATTTAATATTTCCTGCATTTAATGAAGCCCATTTCAACTTTTTTGTGTATTTTTTATTTCCTATTACCTTGGTATCTGAAGGGGTCTAAAAACAAAATAATAATGGACAATTCTTCTCTTCATTATTTGCACTCCTCCTGAAACCAAGAGGCAAAGTACTTTGCATGGCCCCACCTCTCTCTCTCTCAAAGCCCATGACTGAATTCCAGTGTACAACAGCATGCATTTATGCAGTGACTGTAGGTCAAAATTTTGTCATATTTAGGTGATTTATGAGGTGACTTACAGATTTCACAAGCAGATCTGTTTTTCCATGCTTGATGTTAGGATGTTCAATAATCCCACCACATCTGGTAACACTGCATGTCCAAGGAGGGGGCTACTTCAACTGCTCACTCTAACATAAAAAATGACCATACAGTATTTAGCTTTAGTCCTTTGTAACCTAGCCGAGGTGTTCTTAATTTTGGGACCACAAAGGCTGGACAGTATCACAAAGTCATTAAGATGTTCAAAAAAATGTGTAGCTGTATTTTACTTTACAGTGAAGATACCAGTTACTAGGATGTTTGGTGGGGGGGCTGAAAAGTCAATGTTAGCCTTATGTGCTTTTAAGTATGGCTTATTTTAGTGCAACTCTAAATGTTTTCTTACTATGGACTCTCCCCATTGTCATAGCATTATTATTCTCTATGCTTGCTGTGATGATGTGAGGTAGTACCAGCTATGCCAGAGAGAGTAGGGCAGTGCATGTGTAACATATACCAGCAAAGCTAGCTGGAGTTTTGTAAAGAATTTTATGTCATTTGTATATCAAACTAATTTGTACAGACACTTGTGTTAAAAATGTATTTGTAAAGCTGCTTGTGTTAAATGTGCATCATCAATGGGTCCTGCTGGACAGAAAAGAAATATACATTTGTAATAGACTGTACTGTTATTACTGAGGAAATGTATATATGTCAAAAGAGAATCCTGGAAGGGAAGGCGTTAAGCTCAGCTCAGCTTACGTTAAGAAAAATAGCTGTAAATTAAATGACTTGCTTTAGGACATCAAGATTTTGTATCACAGACCTGAATGCAGCCAGAGACGCAATGTCTGGGAAAGGCTTGGGCTCTTATTGTTCATAGTGGTGAACTAATTGCTACCCTGGGGTGCCAGAGAATGGCTGGTTAGTCTCTGCAAGAAGGATGAAAGCACTGGAATTGCTTTACAGTCTTCAGATTTCTTAGCAAAGCTCTAGGTGTGTATTGTGACACATCTGCGCTAGACTCTGGTTCAAGTTCTAATCAAGGGAGTTCATCTTTTAATCAGGTGGGTAGTGTGCGAACCACAGAGTCAGATAACCAGATGTGATGTCATTCTATAGCTACTACTGAAACTGTATTTATATATTAGTGAGAGATGTGATAATGACATTCATCTCTCTGTTTTGGGAACCTGACAACAAACACCACTTACCACTTCATCTTGCCTTGCTCTAACCAATAAGCAAGACACAGTAATTCTTCAATAAGTTAGGAAAATATAATGAGATTAGTTAAATATTGTTTTTCTGTATCTGTCTGAATCTTTCCAGTTGTGTTGTTTTTATATTTCCTGTGAACTGAAACTCTGGTGTATATTGTAAATATTCAATATTTCCATGTTTTCTATTTTATTATTTATTATTAAATATATGTAAGGCTTTCAATGCAGCTGGTCTTTTACAAAATATTTTAACCTTTGAGAGTAACTGCATTGATTGCTGCTTGGTTAACATTACCATTTCTATAGTATTAGTTTTACTAAGCGTAATTGGGTACGCTGGTAAGAGCCTTAAAGGTAGCTGGCTGGTGTCAGTGAATCTACATTATAGTCTGGGGAGAGGGGCCATAGGTGGTAAATCTGTGCCAGCCTTTCCCAGGTGTGTGTGTGAAAATCAAATCTCAAAGAGTGTGTGTGCGTCAGCTACTTTGAACAGGGACACAGACTACTGGTTTCTATGTTGAGAAAGGTAGGGACTTGCATGGTGCCAGGAGAGGAAGTCTAGCCCCATGTCTGGAGTGTGCTGCCTGTGTGCTCTTAAGTGAAATTGTGCTTGGTGCAGAGATCTGTAGCTGAAAATAATGTCTGCATCCATTTTTGTTCTAAGTGGATGTTCCCCACTGGTGTCAGTAGTGAGGATTGAGGCTTCTTGATTACTGGCCCAGGGTAGGAACGTCACATATTGGTAAGCAGTAGTGTGGATATTAATTGAACTTCTACAGCATGCAAGCAGTTGTCACTAAAGGTGTGTGTACTCACAGCAGCCACAAGGTAAACATAGAGTTTTATTTGTCACAACAGTTTTATTTATTTTTGTTAGTTTAGTTTAGTCAGGGAAAGCAGGCAAAGATGTTAGCAGAGGATTATGGCAAGTTGACAGTGAAGCAGTTGGGTAAGGTGTACAAATCCAAAGGACTGGTGTATGCCAACTGAACTAAAGAGGAAATGATTTCAGCCTTAATCGCTGCTGCAGCATGGACCAGCAACCAGGAAGACAACCAGTTTAGTGATGGGGATGTGCAGCCATCAGAAACAGAACAGTTCACCTTTTCCTCAGAGGATTTAAAAACCCTTCTGGAGTTAAAGAGACTTGAAATGGAGGCCAAACATATTAGACTCAGCAGAGAGAATGCAGCAATTGCAGGCCAAAGAAAATGAAAAACTGCGGCATTTGGAGGCCGAAGATGACAGACTGTGGCATTTGAAGGCTATAGAAAATTAGAAGCAGTGTCAGCATGACAGGGACATGCTGAGTCTTCAACAAGAACTTGGAGGTGATGGGAAAGGAAATAACCGAATCCCAGAAGCAACAAAGGCCAGTAAATTTCTTCCACAGTATAAAGAAGGTGATACTTTTGATAGTTTTATTCATATATTTGAAAGAGTATATAAACAATATGATGCTGACCCAAGGGCTCTGGGTATGGTTCCTGACCCTCTTACTCATTGATAAAGCTGTAACTGATGTTTCTAAATTGTCTGATATTGATTGTTTAAATTATGAAAAGGTTAAACAATGTTTATTGGATGTTTTAAGGTAACACCTGAAGCTTACAGAAAATAAAGTTTTGTGGTAGTAGAAGTAAAGCAGATGAATGTATATGTGATTATATTGCTGAGCTAATCACTTAGTTTTACATATACATATGGGTGAGTAGGTGTCAGATCACCACTTCTGAAAGGCTGGCAGACTTTTTGGTGAAGGAACAAACCCTTAGCACTTTACTGAGGGCATGAGAATCTGGTTGACAGACCGGGTGTGTAACTCTGCAGATCAGATGGGGAGAAAGGGGATCTCTACTTGGCAAGCAGGGCACTACTGCACAAGAAGGGGATACTCAGTGCTAAACATGGATATAAGGAAACCCATGGTGGGCAACCTAAATCACCCCAACAGAGTCCACTAGTAACAAGGGAAGCCACTAGTTCAAGCACACAGCCAACATTAAGGTTTAAATGTTTTAAATGTAACTAGAGGGACCATGTAGCATACAAATGCCCACTGAAGCAAGATGGGGAACAAAAGGTGGGGGAGCCAGCAAGTCGGAATAACAGTATGTGAGTGGTAAGCTGTCTGGAGACAACAGAGGTATCACCAAAGTTTGTATCCTATCTTAGTGGATGGAAAACGGACCACTGCTAAGAGAGACACAGCCTCTGACATAACTATTGTAAAGTGGTTAAACAGGAGCAGTACTTGCTTGGGCAGTCCACTCCAGTCAGAGCTTTAGAAGGATCCTATTCTAAATACCTTTGGCCATGGTTCACCTTGACTGGGAGGGTGGAATAGGGTGGAAAAAGACGCAAGCAAGTAGGTGTGTTTGAGGATATCCCTGCAGATGTCTTGATAGGGAGTGATTTTGATAATGCAGTACCTTGTGTGCATGGAGTTACATGCAGTCAGGCTTGGAGACAGGCATGTGGGGCTGATAGCCTGGGGAGACCCAGACAGACCCCAAACCTGAAACCAGGGCTGGTGAGGTGGCTATTTCCAGGGAGGGAGCTACCCTGTAGCAGTGAGCCTGAAGGTGAGCCACAGTTAATGTTAGGTATTGATGTTCCCTTGGACAGAGTGATTGCAAGGGCAGAGATGAGTGGTAGTAACCAGGCTGACAGTGAGGCACCGCTGTCAGAGGATACCAGACATCCTGTAGAAGAGGAGTTTGGAAGGGTCACAAAGGTAGAGTTGAGACAGGCGCAGCTCAAGGACCCTATGCTATGAGGCTTGAGGAAGGTAACTAAGGAGGCACTTGATTCTCAAGGAAAAGGTGAGTCTGTATACTGGAACAAAGGGTTACTGTATAGAGAGTGGACACCTGAGGGAGGGCTAAGGGATGAGGTAATACAGCGGTTAGTAGTGCCTAGAGTCTACCATCTGGCACTTCTAGTCATAGCCCATGACATTCTTTTGCAGGTCATATGGGCATACAGTGCACCAAGAAACATAGTATGCAGAACTTTTATTGGCCTGGGTTTACAATGGATGTAACAGGGTACTGTAGTACCTGTGAGCAGTGGCAAAAGGTAGGCAAGGCAGGAGGCAAGTCAAAGCTCCTTTGATGCTTTTGACTGTGACTGAGGAGCCATTTCAGGTGGTTGCTATGGATATTGTGGGGCCGCTGAATACCCCAACTTCCACAGGGAAAAATATATCCTAATGGTAGTAGATTATGCTACTAGATACCCTGACACAGTGGCTCTGTTCTCCATTGAGGCACAGAAGGTGGCAAATGCTTTGTTAAGAGATTTTCATCAGGCTAGATTTTCAGAATGAAATACTGGCTGACAGAGGTACCAATTTCATGTCAGACCTGCTGGCTTGTCTGTGGGAGCGCTGTGTGGTGAAGCACCTGGTCTTGTGGAGAGGTTAAACTCTACACTACACTAGAGACCATGCTAAGGGCATTTGCAGACCAGTTTAAGAGACAGAGTGGGACACATATTTGCCCCATCTGCTGTTTGCATACAAAAAAGTGCCCTAAGAGTCCATAGGTTTTTCACTCTTTGATTTGCTGTATGGGCATAAGGTGAAGGGGGCCTTGGATTTGATTTGTGATAACTGGGAGGGTGAGTGTGAATACCACAAGGAGCCAGTTTTGGCATATGTCCTAAACCTCAGGAAAAGGCTTAGAGAGCTCATTGGCTTGGCCCAGGAGAACCTGGCAGGAGACCAACAGCACAAAAAGGTATGGTATAACAGGAATGCTTGAGCCTGAGAGTATGCTGTGGGACAGCAGGTTATGGTGCCCGTTCCTGTGAGACACAATAAGCTGCAGGCAGTTTGGGAAGGACCCTTCAAAGTGGTATGGAAGATCAGTGATGTTTACTACATGGTAGAACTGCTAGGCAAGAGGCAGGGGCACAAATTGTACCATGTTAACATAATGAAGCCTTGTCATGATAGTGAGGCCCTTATGCTAAGTATTTGCAGTGGGTGGCAGGAGGACTCTGAGGGGGATCTAGTGAATGATCTCCTCAATGAGGCTTGTACTGATGCCTCAGTGGAAAGGGTAGCAATGTCCCATGGGCTATCCCCAACCCAGGTTTGATAAATCTGAGCAGTGTTAAAGGAGTTTGGGGACATGTTCACTGGGAAACCTGGATGCACCCACCTGGTGCAGCACTGTGTGGATACAAGACCCCAAAGACCTATCAAGCTGGCCCCTTACAGGGTGCCTGAGTGAGTCAGACAGACTTAAAGGGAGGGGATACAGGAAATGTTGGAATTGGGAGTAATCCAGGAGTCCAGCAGTCCCTTGTCCTCCCCATTGGTGTTGGTACCAAAGAAGGATGGTGGCACCAGGTTCTGTGTGGACTACAGAAAACTAAACAGTCACACAGAGTCAGATGCTTACTCCATGCCTAAAACAGATGAAGCCTTAGAGCAGCTTGGTGGGGCTATCTGACCACTATTGATCTGACAAAGGGCTACTGGCAGATTTACTTGACTCCCACCGGTAGAGAGAAGTCAGCCTTTGTGACTCGTTTCAGATTATACAAGTTCATGAAGATGCCCTTTGGGATGAAAAATAATCTCTAACCACAGTATGGGCACTGCAAAAACTTCAGCCCTATCTGTATGGAAGGAAATTCACTGTAGTTACAGACCACAATCCCTTAACACGGCTACCTCGAGCCAGCCAGCAAAATGCCAAGTTACTAAGGTGGAGCCTAGGGTTGCAGGCATATGACATGACAGTGCAGCAGCATACTGGGATCAGCAATTCCGGTGCACATGGGCTCCCAAGACAGGGTATGGGTTAATGTATTTCCAGACAGACTCATTCCTCTAAAGCAACATTTTTATGGGGTCACTTGAAAAGCTAGGTTGAGTTTTCAAAGGGGAAAGATGAGCTAATGAGGTAGTGCCAGCTATGCCAGAGAGTGTAGGGCAGTATGTGTGTAACATATGCCAGCATATCTAGCTGGAGTTTTGTAAAGAATTTTATGGCATTTGTATATCAAACTGATGTGTACAGATGCTTGTGTTAAAAATGTATTTGTAAAGCTGCTTGTGTTAAAAATGTATCAACAGCGGGTCCTGCCGGACAAAAAAGAAATGTACATTTATATCAGTCTGTACTGTTGTAACTGAGGAATTATATATATGTTAACAGAAGATGCTGGAAGGGATGGGGTTAAGCTCAGTTCAGCTTACCTTATGAGAAACAACCAGAAATTAAATTACTTGATTTAGGCCATAGAGATTTTATCTCACAGGCCTGAATTCAGGCAGAGACACAATGTCTGGGAAAGGCCTGGGCTCTTATTTCCTTAGTGGTAAACTAATTGCTACCCTAGGGTGCCAGAGAATGGATTGTTAGTCTCAGCAAGAAGGATGAAAGTACTGCAATTGTTTTACAGTCTCCAGATGTCTTAGCAAAGCTCTAGGTGTGCACTGTGAGACATCTGTGCTAAATTCTGGTTCAGCTTCTAAGCAGGGAGGTAGTGTGAGAACCACAGAGTCAGGTCACCAGATGTTATGTCATTCTATAGCCAGCACTGAAACTGTATTTAGATATTAGTGAGAGACCTGGTAGTAACAGCACTCTGTTTTGGGAAGCTGACAACAAAGACCACTCACCCACTTCATCTTGCCTTGGTCTGGCCAGTAAGTAGGGAACTGTAATTTTTCAGTAACTTAGGAATATATAGTGAGATTAGTTAAATATTGTTCTTTCTGTATCTGTCTGAATCTTTCCAGCTGTGTTGTTTTTATATTTCTTGTGAAATGAACTCTGGTGTTTATTGTAAACAGATATTCAGTATTTTCATTTTCATGTTTCTATTTTATTATTTAGTATTAAATATATCTAACCTTTTCATTGTGGCTAGTCTTTTAGAAAATAGTTTAACCCTTAACAGTAACTGCATTTATTTGGTGGCACTGTGGGCTTCATGATCCTGAAGGTCTTGCAGCTTTGTCAGCATTACCATTGGTATAGTATTCATTTTAGAGTAATTGGGTACCCTGGTAAGAGGCTTAAAAGTAGATGGCTAGTGGCACTGAATCTACCTTATAGCCTGGGCAGAGGGGGCATAGCTGGTAAATCTGTGCTAGGCTTCTCCAGGTGTGTGTGTGTGTGTGTGTGTGTGTGTGTGTGTGTGTGTGTGTGTGTGTGTGTGTGTGTGTGTGTGTGTGAAAATCAAATCTCAAAGAGTGTGTGTGCATCAACTACTTGGAACAGGGGCACAGAGCACTGGTTTCTGCAGAGAGAAAAGTGGAGACATTTTGGGGGCCTGGAGAAGAAGTCTAGGCCAAGGTCTGGGGTGTGCTCCCTGTGTGCTCTTAAGGGAAACTGTGCTTGGTGCAGAGAGCTGCATCTGAAAATACTGTGTGTATACATTTTTGTTCTAAGTAAATGTTCCCTTGCCAGTGTCAGTGGTGAGGATTGAGGCTCCTTGATTACTGGCCCAGAGGAGGGATGTTACACTTGCTTTACTGTGTTCAGCAGGATGTTTGTGTATGATGTTGCACATATAAGCTGAGGTTCTGGTTTTATTGAGGTTTTGACTCCATGAGATTCAGCTAAGCCTTTTGTGGGTGTGGTCTTCATAAACTGTGCTTATGCAGTGGTTATTATATGTACTGACTCACAGAGTGATGCTAATGCTGACAGTTTAGCCTCAATATTCTGGATATGCTTGTATCTATCAGTCGCAGATATTTAAGGTTTTATTAAAAAGTATAGTATTTTTGTGTGGGCATGTATGCATGTCCATGCCTTCCGTTTATTATCCCTTGTGTACACTGGTCCTGTTAAATGTCATCTGCAAAAGTTTACAAGATCTCTGTCTTAGGGATGGCATGGGCTAGTGCCTATGTACTCAGTTTCCAGCCGATTTCTGATTTGGTTTTGAATACAGGTCACCAGCAGTACACTGGAGGACATCAGTTTAGAGGGACATGATTTGTCTTTCTGTACGAACATATTTTTTGGTAATTAGGATGAGATGATCAAGTAAAAGGATGCTGGTATAGTTGGGGGCCCTGGCCCATTATCCTGCCTAGAGCCACATTTGACCATGATCCAGCTCTGGGTTGGGCCTGGGTCAATTCTACAATAAGTATGGAATGAAAATAGAAGTTATGTTCTTACCATAACGTTCCATGTTAGTTGTCTTCTTCTCGCCTTCTTCTTGCTGGATGGGTTCGGAGCCGACCTCGGCTCCGACTCGGCCACTCTAAAAGCTCGAGAGTTGGTTCCACCGGCTCGAGGATCCCCTTATATCCCACAATGCTAGGCGTGAGTTACCTCAGATCTGGTTTGTAAGCTAGGCCCAGCTTATAATAGTAACAGAATAACTATAAACAAAATCCACCTCTATAAACTAGGGAGAAGAGAAGAGTGACCTACATCCTGATCCAGGAAAATATGCACAGCAGCATATACCTAAAGTAAAGAGGTGGTAGAAAGAGAGGTCACAATCAAAACTCCTCTAGGTCTGTCCAGGCCAGGGGGAAGGAGGGTGGGACGCAAGAAGAAGGCGAGAAGAAGACAACTAACATGGAACGTTATGGTAAGAACATAACTTCTATATGTTAAGTTGTCTATCTCGCCTTCATTCTTGCTGGATGGGACCGCATCCCTAGCACCTTTTCCCGGGTGGCCTAACGGAACAGACTCTTGAGAACAGTGGAACCAAAGTTAGCTCTATGCCTAGAAGCTAAATCCAACTTATAATGAGAAATGAAAGTGTGAGGAGTAGCCCAAGTAGCCGCTGCACAAATGGTGTCAATAGGCAGTCTGTCTTGGAAGGCTATAGAAGTAGCCAAAGCTCTGGTAGAATGGGCTTTAGGTTTGTTAGGCAGCTTTTGGTGTCTAATTTCATAAACAAGGGAAATCAGAGATGTTAGCCATCTAGATAATGATACCTTTGAAACTGAAAGTCCCTTTCTGCCTTCTGCATAAGAGACAAACAGCTGGTCAGATTTTCTGAATTGTTTGGTTCTATCCAAATAGTACCTTAACTGACGATGAACATCTAGCCAATGCAATTTTTGTTCAGACCTGTTAGAATATTCTGGAAAAACACAGGAAGGTCAATGCTTTGATTTAGGTTAGACGAGGCTATCTTAGGTAAAAAGACGGGTTGGTTCAGAAGATACCCTGTCCTTATGGAACAACAGATAAGGAGGTCGACAGCTGAGTGCATGAAGTTCTGAAACTCTTCTAGCTGAAGTAATAGCTACCAGAAAGAGTGTCTTCCATGATAGCAATTTTAAAGAACAGGAGGCTGCAGGTTCGAAAGGGGAAAGAATCAAAGAACTAAGAACTAAATTTAGGTCCCAAGGAGGAGGAGGATTTCTTACAGGAGGTCTGAGTAGAAAAACTCCCTTCAAAAAGGCTTTGCAAAGCTTGTGGGACATTATGGCAGACTCTGAAATGCCCACATGAAAGTTAGAAATAGCTGCCAATTGAACTTTAAGAGTAGAAGGAGATGAACCTGCATGGAAGAGTTCAGCTAGAAAATCAAGGACCATTTGGATGGAAGCAGTGAAAGGATCTATGTCCCTTCCTTGAGCCCAATAGGCGAAATGTTTCCACTTACTCAAATAAATCTTTCGAGTGGAAGATTTATGGGAAGCTATCACAATATCTCGGACAGAGTGAGATATTTGAGGAAGCCTGGCTAAGGTTGGAATTGGAGGAACCAAGCAGTGAGGTTCAGAGAGGGAAGGGAGCGATGAAACTGACCCGACTGATGGATCAAAAGATCTGGAACTAGGTCCAGATGCCAAGGTCGCTCCAACAGAAAATGATGTAGAAAGGGGAACCAAACCTGTTGAGGCCAGTAAGGAGCAATGAGGATCAACGAGGCCTTCTGAGCGATAGCTTTCTGTATCACTTGAGAGATTAGTGGGAAGGGAGGAAATGCATACAGAAGTCCCCGGGGCCAAACTTGGACTAGAGCGTCTCTGCTGGACTGGCCTGGTAAAGGGAATAGGGTGAAAAAATCTCTGCACTTGCTGTTTTGGGGAGTAGCAAAAAGGTTGCAGCAAGGCTGACCCCACTTGAGAAAAATTTCTCTCACAACAGAGTCTTTCAGAGACCACTCGTGAGGCATGAGGATAGCTCTGCTCAACTTGTCCGCGATTAGATTGGACTTCCCAGGGATGTGCGTTGCTATCAGAAACCGCTGAGAAGAAATCGCCCATTGCCACAGTCTGAGTGCTTCTCGACACAGGGGGTAGGACCTGGTTCCGCCTTGTTTGTTGATATACCACACTACAGACATATTGTCCATCTGGATTGCTATCGTTCCCAAGGGAAGAGAGTCTTGAAGGGCTTGCAATGCTAAAAGCACTGCTCTCATCTCTAGAACATTTATGTGCAAGTGGCATTCGCCTGGTTGCCATGTGCCCTGGACAGTTCTGCCCTGATAATGCCCCCACCCGATCAGGGAGGCGTCCGTTGTCAGAGTAGCAACCGGAGGAAGGGACTAAGGGTCTTCCCAAAAAGAGCTGAGGGGAAGACATCCACCACAGAAGATGATTTCTGCATGTTTGCGTAATCATGATGGTGTGGGACATCGGAAGTTGCTGGTATGACCATTGCGTGAAGAGCATCCATTGAAGGATTCTCATGTGGAATCTGGCTAATGGAAGCAGAGGTATGGCAGCCGCCATAATCCCCAACACTTTCAGAACTAACCTGGCTTTGATTCTGTTGCTGCTGAAGAGGAGCGAGACCAGTTTGTGTATGTCTGTTATTCTCTGATCTGTTAGTCTCGCAGACATGTTGACTGTGTCTAGATTTGCCTATGAAGGTAATAGTACGACAAGGCGACAAAACAGACTTTTCGCAATTTATTGAAATGCCTAAATTTTGACAAATGCGAAAGGTGTAGTCCCTGGCCAATAGAAGAAGATGCTTGGTGGGAGCTGTGAGGAGCCAGTCATCCAAATATGGAAACACCTGGAATCCTTGACGCCTCAGGTGAGAAGCTACCACTGCCATGCATTTGGTAAACACCGGGGCAGTGGTGAGACCAAAGGGCAGGGCCCTGAATTGAAAATGACTGGTTCCCAGCCTGAAGCGGAGGAATCTTCTGGAGCGCCTGTTCATTTTATGTGATAGTACGCATCCTGAAGGTCTATAGAGCACATCCAGTTTCCCTTTCCCAATAGGGGAAGGATGGACTGCAGCGTGACCATCCGAAATCTTGTTTTCTTGACTGACTTGTTCAAGATACTGAGATCCAAAATTGGTCTCCAGTCCCCTGTTTTCTTTGGAACTAACAAGAACCTGGAGTAGATTCCGGATCCTTGCTGGTCTGCTGAAACTGGCTGAATTGCTCTTTTGCAAGCAGCTTTGAAATTTCCAAAGCTGCAAGATCCCTTTGAGCGGTGGAACATCTGGAAGGGATTTTTTGATTGGTTTGGAATGCGAACGAAGGGAATGGAATAGCCTTCGAAATGATGGACTGTACCCATTTGTCTTGAGTCAGGGATAGCCAGGCTTCTGGGTACAGTGACAATCTTCCCCCGACTGCCTCCGAAGGTGGGCGGTCGGGCAACACCTCAGGGATGCTGAAAGGGCTTATCAGAGAAGGCTTCTCGTTTGCCCTGGTTCTGCGGACCCCCTGCCTCTAGGGCGTCTACCATTGTTGTTCCCCTCTGCCTCTGGCGGGAACTGACTCTGTCGCCAGGCTAAGTCTCTTGAGATTGTTTATGAACCATATTTTCCCACTTTTCTGGCCTTTGGGGTAAGGCCTAGAAGGAGTAGAAAAACGGACTCCGACGGCAGAAAGAGTCTTGCCATCTGTCTTGCACCTAGTTAAGGTTTCTTTCACTTGAGGACCAAAAAGAGATGATCCATCAAACGGGGAATTGGCGAATGACGTTTTAAAGGGGTCCGCAAAGTTGCATAGCCGCATCCAGGCATGCCTGCGTAAGGCCACACCTGTCCCTGCGGCCCTGCTCGCTCCATCAGCCACATAAGAGAGGAGGCACATGGAGGAGTTAGCTATGGAGTTCAGGGTAGCCAGCTGAGTGTTCATCTTGTCTTGAAAACCCGCAGCCGTAGGATCCTTCAACATGTCACTCGCTTCTTTGATCAAGTCTCTTTGAAGACGAGTAAAATGGCATAGGTAGTTCAGCGAACGCATAGCAAAGGTCGCTGATGAGAACATCCGCTTCCCGTACCTGTCCATAGACCTAGATTCTTTGTTAGGGGGATGAACAGGCACTGAAGGATCAGCTAGTTCCTTCTTGGTGGCAGCAGCTACCACCATAGCATCCACAGAAACACCTTTTGTGAGAAATTGCTTGTCAGTTGGTGCTGTTATAAATTTGGGCGGTCTCGTGGAGGCAGGGTCCACTGAATCAGGAGCCGTCCAGGCGTTCTTTGCAACCACCTGCATGAGGGGATCAAAGGGGGTGACACCCAGGAGGTGGAAGGGCGAGAGCCAAATGCCTCAAGATACACAGATTCATCCTCCGAAGGGTTAAGGGCTGGCCAATTTCCCCTCTGTTTCAGGATCTCTAGAATGTCTGCGAAAGAGACATCTTCAGAAGGGGAACGTGGGGAACCCTCGGAATCCTCTAAATCTGTGTCAGAGGTGACAGACTCAGGTGAGTCTATGTGCTTCCTCTTACACTTTCTCTTCCTAGGGGCTTCCTGCCAATTCAGGGAGGCCTCGAAGAGGATGAGATCCCACAGGGGATTCTTGAGGAGCTGGCTCTCTGCGGTCTGGGATGAGGGAGTGAGTCGACATAACCAAAGGCACCGAAGAGGGAGGGGCGGACGGAGCCGACTGTGGAGTCGAACAAGGTTCCAACACACTCCGCATGACCTCGAACGCACCCCTGTCCGGCAGAGCCAGAGGTCCCCGCCCCAAGAAGCTGAGAACCTCCTCGGCACCGACAGAGATGGCTCGAGGCCGATGTCGGAGCCGAACTCACCAGCGCCAAGCACCGAGAGGGAGAGGGGGTCGGACAAGGGTCCGATGCCACTCACCCCTCGAGCCGACGAGGAAGCCCGCCGAGATTCTTCAAAGAAGAAATCGGAGCCGACGACGGAGCCGAAGACAATTGTATCGGCTCCGACGCTACCACAGTCTCGGTCCCGAGACGCCCCGGCTCTGAGCTCAAAGGAGTTGGAGGAGGAATATTTATTGGAACAAGTTGAGGCATCGACTGATGAGTCGGACTCTGGAGCATTTGGGCCAGTGCCTCGGACTTCAAAAGTCTACTCACTACCCTCTGGAGGTCATGATCTGAGAGCCTCGATGACCTGGAGGAGTGAGATCTGTGGCTCCGTTCAGACAGCAGGGGAGACGCTGGAGCCGAATGAACGGAGCCAAGGGACGGTGACCTCGATCTCTTTCTAGATGTCGGCTCCGATGGTCTGATCGGAGCCGACTCAGGAATCTCTAATGCCTCGGCTCCGGCCGGAGCCGAGGAAACCACAGATACTGCAGTCAAAGACTCATCGGCTCCAGCCGATGAAGCAGTAGGCTTCGAAGCCTTAGGCCTCGACTCTGAAGCTGGAGCCGAGGTCTTGGAAGCCTTAGAAGGTTTCCCCGATGACACAAAGGGAACCTTCAGGCTTAATCAAACCCCTCAAAATGAGTTTATTTTTTCTCTCCTGCAGGACTCTAGGGCTGAAGCCATGGCATACAGCACAAGAGTCCTGCAGGTGTAAAGGTCCCAGGCAATACACACAAGAAGTGTGACCGTCTGTCAGAGACATTTTCTGACAGCACGAGTCACACTTCTTGAAGCCTGAGACCTTTGTATCCTTGGACATACTCAAGGAACCGAAGTGTAATCACACACAGAAAACACACACACACAGATTACACTGATAGGGGTTCAAAGGGAATTATTTAAACTAAAGGTAAGTTAGGTTAAAACTCCCTAATCAAACACATACACACCCTAAGGATAGGGAAGGAAGGGCCCGAAGGCCTTAGGGAAAGAACTATAAGTTCTTTAGAAAAAAAGGGGCTGGATAAAAGGTAGAAAGGATAATATCCACTACACTAAGGGGAAAGAAAAATACACTAAGCTAGCTTAAGTCTAAAGAATTTAAACTAGTCTAACTTTCACTAACCTGGAGCCGGTAGAAAACACACCTCGATCGCTGTAGCGGCAAACGAGATCTGGGGTAATTCACGCCTAGCATTGTGGGATATAAGGGGAGCCTCGAGCCGGTGGAACAAACTCTCGAGCTTTTAGAGTGGCCGAGTCGGAGCCGAAGTCGGCTCCGAACCCATCCAGCAAGAATGAAGGCGAGATAGACAACTTAACATCATGAATCTTTCCTTATGATATTATCATAAGCAATATGCCTAAATGCAGACCAGCAGAATTCTGGGGTGTGAAGCAAGGATCCACTGCAACTCTCACCTGCTGCACTTTTGGGGAAAGAAACCCATCTTGGTAATTTTACCTGCAAAAAATCATGCAGCTTCCTCAAACTCATGAGCAGAAAATGTTTTCCTAGTGACAACACATACTGGGCTGCACAAGTCACCAGCTAATTTGAAGTGCATGGTGGATGATTAGCTGCAGCAGTAATCTCACTCGACTTTCATATGTGAACTTTCGGTATGTTTCTTACATGAGATTTCTGTCTGACATAAAGCACAGTGTGCATCAAGACAACATCTGTCAACGAACAGACATGTTTTTCTCCAACGACAACCCAGCCTTCATCCAGCACTCTGCTTTGCTCAGATCTCATGGTCAAACCATGGCTCATGAATCAGTGGCTCCTGGATGCACACAAGTTGTGGCAACCATCTCCAATGCAGCCTACAGAATATTATAATATCTCCAACAAGCAAATCATGATCATTAAATCCTTGCAGTTAACAAATTCCACATCAGGTGAGGTCACTGGTAGGAATACAAGACTGAAATAAATCATGTAATGGTTTGACAAACACAATGGTTCCACCACCAAGCTCTTTGCCATAGGTTCAATTTGGAAGATCAAATCCAATAAATATCAAAACCTCTGTAGCAAGGGAAGCAACGTTGCATGATGCCATGGCTAGCAAAAGAACTCAGATGCTCCATGACAAGTTCACAGTTCTCAACATTAACTGAGGCATTAAAATGCCCAATACAAGTCATCTGAGACATAAACTAACCAGGCTAATGAGGATATCCATAATTTCCCGCTGAAAGGCCCATTCTAAGATACAAGGATGGATAGTAAATGAGGAGACTTCTGCAGTGCACTTCTGTCCCAGAGACATAGTTAAACGTATTGGATATGTATGAATAAAATCAAGTCTATACAATCAGTGAAGATCGCATAACTATATTTATAGCACGTGGTAATAGATTCTCCACTTACAACTTAAAAAAAGATCCAATAAGATAAACAAACTGAATAATGTGTTCAGGGTCTCAAAAAGGTGGATTACCATCAAATAAATTAAATGCATGTAGCAGACAATTCCTGCAGCAGACCAAAGGAATGGTATATCTGCAGTGAAAAGCCACAGGAGACAATGCAACCAAGTGGCAATAAACGGAGCATGGGAGAAGAGAACCAACCAACAGTCTGCAAACAGTATTCAAACAATGATGTTTGTTCTATCGTTCAGATCCATTGTTGCTTCGCACTCTAGACATATTATAAAGGACCAAGGAAATATTAAACGTCTTGTTTTCATAAGCATCTGAGCATCTGTGTATGTATATATATATATATATATTATATATATATATATATATATATATATAAATAAATATATATAATATATATATATATATATATATATATATATATATATATATATATATATATTATATATATATACATATATACATATATATGTTACATACTAAGATGAGAGACAAAAATGACTTAAAATAATGCCAGTAAGTTGGTAGTCAAAACAGAACAAAAAGCTCACCAGCTCTGAAGAAGATCAAATGTGCAATGTCATTCAAATGGACAAAGGAGGACACAAGTACAAAAGAGTTTACTTAAAAGAATATTTGAAGCAGCTCCGCTTCACATCAGCTACAGATTTCACTTTAAAATCCAAACAGAATTAAAGACAAAGTCCCCAAAAACATTAAATTCTACAGAAGCTAGTCTGTAGTTTTGAAATATCAGCTTACATCTTAATATTATTACGTTATCAAAGTCGCAACAACAAAACAGGAGAGCAGAACCATCAAAAATGAAACTTACAGAAGATGCAACTCAGCAAAATGAATGAGAGAGAGCCCTGGTCAAAGGCTCTTTTAGTCAGATGATAATTCTTTAAGCATTTTCAGCTATCTTCATTCTAATTCTGTAACCAAAGAGCAAGTAAATAAATATAATTTATTTTACATTTGTTGACTGGGATAGTCTGACTGGATATATGTCCATTTTCAGTGGAGGCCCAGGGAGAAAAGCTCCACATACCAAAAATGAGACAGTACATACATTTTATTTATTTATTTATTTTATTTTACATTTGTTAACCGGGAGAGTCCGACTGGATACATGTCCATTTTCAGCGGAGGCCCAGGGAGAAAAGCTCCAACTACATAACAGACATATGAACATTGTTAATGCAAAAAAGGAAGATAGTTGAGTTCTAAATACAATATAAAGATACATCACATCTTGGGAAAAAAATAACAGCATATAAAAAAAAAAAACATAGTGCTTAGTAAAAGTGGGCACTGAAGTCCAAGTTGCAGCCTCCAATACATCACTGAATGATAAACTCAGGCAGACATGTTTAGCAAAATATAGACAAAGAATACAGGCAGATATCAATATACACAATGTGCAGACTTACATCTGATTGGCAGAGACGTTATCAGAAAAAGTGAACATAGAATGCAATCAGATTTCATAATTCACAATGCTTAGACATTCAAATGCTATGGGGCATAGATACTTGGCTAAACAGCAGATTGGGTAGCAAGACATGTATTAGTGAAGTTGTTAGTCAGGTTTAGAACAAAAGCACAGCCAGTGAGATGTGAGGTATTTTTTGAGTTCTCTTTTAAATAGGGGTAGTGAGGTTTTCTTGGTAATGGTAGTAGGGAGTAGATTCCAGATTTTACTAGTTGAGTTGGCAAATATAGCATTGCCTGCAAAGTTGTTGGATTTTTGGGTCAGTATCAATAGTTTATCAGCTGTGCGTAATGGGGGGCATTATGAGGGCAGGGATGTTATCAGGTTGATGGAGTATTTTATGCGCTACTATAAGCTGGTTGAACTGTAGACGGGTGGGATACTCTAGCCATCCCAGTGATTTGAGGTTCTGGCAATGGTGGGTCCTAAAAGCCATGCCAGTAGCGAATCTGGATATATGATTGTAACATCCTGATAATTTGTTGAGATCGGTTTTGGATAGGTTGGTGAGTACAGGGGAGGCATACATAAGGGTAAAGAGGCGGTGTGATATTGCAATAGCTACCCTAGCTGGGGGGGGGGGGTGAGGAAAGGTTTGGCTTTGTACAGGGAGCCAAGTTTTTTGTTGACGGACTTAATAGTGTGGTTTACATGTTTATCAAATTTAAGGTTGTTGTCTATTATTAACCTAGAAGCACTTGATGTTGAAGGAAGGAGGAGAAATTCTACGGTTACGGGAGAAAAGTAGTAGCTTGGTTTTGTTAGGATTTAGAAGCAGACAGCTATTTAGCTAGTCATGTTTCTACCATGCTGAAAGTGGTCTGGGTGAGGGTTAGAAGTTGTGTAGGAGAGGAGGCGGAGCATATTACCATTGAGTCATCTGCATATTGGATGCAGGTGGCTTCTGGGATGGTGGTGTGCAGATCATTGATAAAGATAGAGAAAAGAAGGGGACCTAGTAAGGACCCTTGTGGGACACCTAGGGTTAGAGGAAGTTGGGATGACAGCTTGCTCTGCCATAAGACAGCCTGCTGTCTACCATTTAGGTAGGAGTGAAACCACTGTATTGCGTGTTGGTTTAAACCGATGGTTTGTAGGGTATTGAGCAGTAGCTGATGGTTGACCATATCGAAAGCTTTTGAGAGATCTAGGAAGAGTGCTGAAGATAGTTTGTTGTTGTTACGATGAAGACTGATGACATTAGAGAAAGATAGAAGAGCTGTGGTGGTACTGTGGAATGACCTAAAGCTGTGCTGAGAGTCGGCGAGCTTTCCGTTTTGAATAAGAAAGTGCATGATTTGTTTGTGTATACATCTTGCCATGATTTTAGCTAGTGGTGAAAGAATGGCTACAGGTCTAATGTTAGATAATTCTGTGGAACTTCCTCCTTTATGGAGAGGTATAACATGATATTTTCCATATTGCTGGGATGGATCCTTCTGAGATGGATCTGTTGATCAGAATAGAAATGGGAAGTGCTATGGCATCAGCTGCTTTTTGAAGATATTCAGCTGGGAGGTGGTCGGCAGCTAGTGTAGTAGGTTTTAGCTTTTTGAGTAAGGTCCGGATCAGGTTGGTAGGCATGGTTTGAAAGGTAAAGGTGGGTTGGGTGCTGGGTGGATCAGGGCTAGATGTGCCAGAGCTGGTGTTTGTGTCCGATGGAGTGAGATGGGAAGCTAGAGACTGGATAGTTTCAGTACAGAAGGAGTTGAAGGAGTGGCGGAATGGCCTGGGTGGAGAAGATTGTTAATACCAGCCCAGAACTTTTGAGGTTTTAGCTGATATTTTTGTTTTAGGAGGGTGTAGTGATTTTTTTTTGTTTAGAATGACAGACTTTTTTGGTCTGATTCCTTAGCTGCCGGTATCTTACTTGGTCCATAGGAGCTTTGGTAACATGCCACCTGGCCCAGGCGTTTCTTAGTTTAATTTAGTTTTTTTTTCTTTAGACAGCCATGGTGCAACAGTGGCTTTTACAAGGATGGTATGGGTAGGAACATGGTAGTTAAGGATAGCCAGAAATCTGGTATTCAAGTACTCAACTGCTTCTTGTAATGGGAGTCATTTCAAGACATTCCAATTACATGCTTTGAGTTCATTTTGGAAGTTGTCAAGGTTAAAGTTCCTGACGTTTCTTATAGTTTTGTAGGTGGGCTGGTTGGGAATGTCGGCTTTGAGCATAATAATATAGGTAAGGCAGTGATCACTTAGATCATCGGGTATTGTACCTGACTTGTACTTTTGGGGGTGGCTGTTAATAAGTATCCAATCAAGGATATTATCTTTGACTCTATTTTTGCTAAATCTGGTGGGGGTGGCAATGATCTGAGTAAACCCGTGGAGGTTTAAATGGATGGAGGGAGTTTCAGAGAAACAGGTGTTCCAATCAGTGTTAAAGTCCCCAAATACAATGGTTTCCTGGGGATAGTTAGAAGCTAGCCAATGTAAGATATTTTCTAGAGTATTATCTTTCTTGCCACATGGAATATAAATGCAGACAATGTATCTGCATTTATTTTTGTTTATTATTAGTTTGGTGATGAGAATTTCTGCATTGTCAAACTGGGGTGGTTGTTGGGTGTCAATTGTTATTGTTAGGGTAGACTTGTATAGTACAGCTACCCCGCCACCTTTCCTGGAAATCCGGTCCAGTCTAAAGATGTTGTACTGTGGGAAGTTATTCCGTTATCTTTGGTTATTGGTTTTACCCAAGATTCTGTGAGGCAGAGGATATCAGGGGAGTGAACAGCTAAGAGTCCATGTAGGCTATGGATCTTGTTGTTTAGGCTTCTGATGTTGAGATGACAGACCAGAAATGAGTTTGGAAGTCTATCAATCTGGGTAGTACACAGTGGGTTGTTAGATGGTGTGCTTGGGTCTACTGTTGTGGATGGGCCAGGGTTGGGGTGGATGTCTCCGTCCTTCATAAGATTAATTTTTAAGTTGCTTATGAGTCTTAAATAAATGTGTTTATGATTTTTTTGTAGCTTTTGGTTTTTAAGCTAATGTAGCGGTATTTAGTCAGGTGATGGTAATTGGGGGGCGAGGAATTAGGAGAGGGGTGGTTATGTGGTGGATAAACTTATTAAATGGTGGGTTGGTGTCTGTTTGAGAGTTTAGGTACTGGATTTCAAGATGGTGTACATATTCATAGGAGCTTAGGTGATAAGGAATGAATAGCAGGGGTACTAATGGTAGCAGCATTAGTGTTTTAACTGTAGTCATAGTAAATTACTAGAGTAGGGTCTGTATTGAGTGTATGTGGTGGATAAATGATTAGAGAGAATAGAATAGCTATGGGTGGATTAATATGGATAGTGGGGTGGATAGAGGATGTATTATTGTGCTAGGAGTTTGCTGGGTTCTAGGAGCACGTGGAATCTGTTTACCTCCGCAGTGGCATGCAACTCACATATGGTTCTCCATAAAAGGGAAGACGTGGCCACCACAGTGTTAGGGACTTTTTTAAAATATATTATTAAAATGAATGTTTAAACCTCCTGGCTAGAGTGGGTCCTCAGCCACAGGGCCCTACGCAACTTCCTATGTCACCTTCTGCTGGATGCAGCTCTGATCCCTTTTTTAACAGCAGCTTCTGTTCTAGATTCAACAGATCTTTCACTTAGGATTCCCCTGTCCCTTCCTCTTTGTCTATACTCTGATATCAACCCCTGGTAGGGTAGGCAGTCTCAAGCCTGCAGTCCAAACATCTTCTTCACCTCATCCCACTCTATTACCTTTCCCTCTATTTGTTCCAAATACCTTGGTTCCTTTGTCAGTTTTCTTCAGTAAATTCTACTTGTGTATTTTCTGTACCCCTACTTGAAATCATCCCTATTTGCAAAATTGCCTTTCTCCATTCCCATGTTGGTTTAGTTCTTAGAATACTTTCTGCTAGTTAAACAAATATAATATTCTGCATGGTTATTATTGTCCTTAAAGATATATATCCAAAATTCCACTCTTTCTTTACTTCTTACACTTCCACCCTGCTTCATCACCATCCCTTTCTATTTTGAATTACAAATTTTGCTTGTGTTATGTATATGGTCCTTAACTGTGAAGCTCTAAAATACTTGTTCAAGTCCGGTAATCCTAAACCACCTTGTTCTATTGGAAGGATCAACTTATCCCACTTAGTCTTGTGCTCTTCCCCTCTCCGATAAGTTCCTTTAACTATTTAATTATTGTCCACAACTTCTACTCTGAAGGATAAAAAAATGTCTGACCCATATATAAAACTAAAAGAACAAAAAACATTTTCACTGCTTGTGTCTTACTATCCTTACTCATAATCAAGAGATTTCAGTTTCTCAATTTTTATATTACCATTTGTTTAGTTTCTTTCCACATATCCTTATCTGCCATGACAGAAGCCTTATTAATTCATACTCCTAAATGCTTCCTCTTACTGTGTCCCTGTAAATATGTGTGTTGTTGAAACAATTCATGTGTGGGTACATAATTTACAGCTATAGCCTTTGTTTTATCTTCATTCTTTTTATATACTGAAAAGACCTGAAACTGTCTAAAAAATGATCCACAATACTAAGATGTCCTCTTCTGGATGTAACAGGTACAAAATAATATCTTATTTGTTCTTGGTACAGCAGTTGTCTTTGGTTTACAAAATAATATCATTTGTAGATAAAGCCAACTTTTCTTGCTTACCATACCAATTATACCCTTGCATTTCTGAGTCCCTTATTTTCTTTGTCACAGGCTCAACATATAAAGCAAATAACAAAGGGAAAGAGGACAACCCTGCCTAGTTCCTCTGTTCAAACACAGCTTACCAGAGAAGAACCCACCCACTTTTAAGTCTTGCCTCTGATCCTTCATATATCTTACTAATTAACCTTATTATTGTTTCAAGAAATGGAAATGCTTCCATTGCTCTACACACAAAATCCCAAATTATTCTGTTGAATGCTTTCTCCGCATTAAGACCTACTAACAACTACAATATTTTCTTACATTCTGCTTCCCTCTGGATCATCCTTGTTCTATTAATGTCAAATGCTTGCCTCCCCTCCATACAACTACAAGGATCCATATCTATCAATTTTGGCAACACATCTGCCATTCATTTTGCTAGAATAGATATAACACTTTACAATCATGGTTTAAAATTGAAATTTGTCTATATGAAGCTGGGCGTGATGGGCCTTACTGTCTTTAGGATATACAGCCACCACACCTTTTTTCTTAGATGTTGGTGCTTCTCCTCCTTTTAAAATAATATTAAAGAATATCTTCCAGATTTTTATCACTTTCTTCCCTCCTAATTTCCACATTTCCAAAGGAATACCATCTGTTCCCGGAGGCTTTCCTGATGACTGATTATATGTCACCATTTTTACCTCATCTTCTCATATATTAACTGTTGAGTCTCATCTACCTGTAGCCTTTATTTACTTATATCTTCCATAAATATTTTCAGTTGTACATTTTCTTGATTTCCACATTCCTCTGATTTATACAAATGTTCATAAAATTTTAGAAATATATCTAATTCCTCTGCAGGAGTTCCGGTTATTTTTCTTGCTATAGGCTCCCTACGTTTGGTGACAACCTTTTCTACTTTCTGTTGCCGAAGTCACTAAATTACAAGTTTTTGTGTTTTGGAGTTATTATCAGCAAAGTAGTTGCTTAACAGCAATCTTTCTAAACTCATGCAAATTATCCAGATACTCTGTTATTTTCCCATTAGCACTATGAATTTGTGCCTCCTCTTATGTGAGATTCCCCTTACTCTGCAATACTTTAAACTATATCAACCCCTCTAAGTAATATCTATTACCTCTTCACTACTTCTTTTTTCATTTATTTCTTCCCTATTTTTACATGCCATTTCCATTTTATTCCAGTCACTAGCTACAACTTCTGAAGATATTTCTATCTTCCCTAATAACTCTTGAATAAGTTCCACTATGCATTCCTTAAATTCCCGTATTTTTAACAGATAGGTGGGAATGCACCAGTGTCTCATTTTTGCTACATCACCAGCATTTTTATCTTAGTTTTTATCAGTGAATTATCTGAAATAGTTACTGAATGTGCACATGTTTCTGTGAAACATAATTTCTATCTAGTCTAACCTCATTATAGTACCTTGGGGAATAACACATAAATTCTGTCCAATTACCTATCACTAAATACACAGCTTCCATACCAAATATTTTTATAAATTTCTTCAGAAATCTACCCTCTTTTGCTATATTTTCCATTCAAGGTCCACCAATACATTCCCGCTACTGCAAATCAAGTTCAAGCCCCCACCTATTAGTAATATTCCTTGCTGAAAGCTATTTCTCCCCATATCTTCTTGTGCTCCATTATAGCAGTTTTTGTTGAAATATAAATACAGGCTAGCATAATCCTCCCTTAACAACAGTCCCTTACTACCACAAGTCTACCAATATTGTCTTTCTTTCCTCTTCTATCAATTTTAGAGCCCCTCTAGCAATCAATATTATTAATTCTCTTTTCCTTTGTCCCTGATATTCTGCTCAATATACATCCTGAAATCCTTTCTTTGTCAAGTTCATGTGCTCAGTTGTTTCCAAATTATCTCTTGCAGCAGTACTATTTGTGCTCTGCATTTATTAATATAATTCAATCCTCTTTATTTGTCTATACATGCAAGGCCATTTATGCTCCAGAATATTATGGCAAAGAGCTATTATTCACACCTTTTATAAATGGCAGCTTTTTGAATGTATATTTCCAACTTTTGTGTTACATGCACACACTAATGTTTGTCAGGCTGTTCATTTATACAGTTATTTCTTCTCATCTCCATTTGAACCTATACCACATTTTACAAGACGTTTTGTTTTAATGAAATCCCCTCAAAAAATCCACTATTAACTTAGAACAAACACACAAAACTATGTATATCTCAAAAAATGAAGTTTAACCCTCCAGACGGAAACAATTTTCCCAAATCGACAGCTGCATCCACAGACATTACCTAAGCTACAATTAAAGTTATGCATACTACAGCCTATGTTTCCACTTAAACTTATATATATTTCCCTCCCAGATGTGAAAACCAGATTGTATGCTTTTAGAAAACATTCACTTTTAGCTATAAGAAAAGGTGCACTAGCTATCTTTAAACAAAACTAAATTGTACACTGTTATATTAAATGCATTAAAGTATTAAGTTTGCTATGGAGGCTGCTATTTCTTCCCATAATTTCAAACTTTATTTTTCACAAAATTACTTGTTATTGTGCATTTATATTTTGCATTTGCCTCAGCAAAGAATGCTTAACACTCTTAAGATTAACTGCTTGCACCTGCAGACTACTTGTCTTCATGAAAAAGTAGTCAGCAATGAATTTTCTCAAATTTCAAACAGAACAAAACAGAGAACTGCCTTTAGCTGCAGAGTTCTTGACTTCCACTGATCTTTTGTTAATGGAAAAATGAGCTAATATCTTTGGAGTTGTCAGAAACTTAGCATTTTCAAGACTCATCATAATTGTTTTATTTTCCAATCATACTTGCTTACAAAACATATTTGTTTATAGCTTACGTAAAGGACATTAATCTAGGCATTCATCCTTGTAAAAATAACAGAAAATATCTTAATTCTACATATAAAATCAGAGCACTTTTACACCTCACCCTGACCCCAGCAACCCAAGATTATGGAATATTAGCATTAAACTTGCTTTTGTCCAGTCATTTTCCTCTTGTTATACTGTAAAACGTATATTTCATAAAACTAAAACAGTACCTGTTTACTTTAATATCTTTAACACATACAACAGTCACCGAAAAGACATCTAGCACATTTAAAATACCATTGTCTCACATTACACAAAACAGCTTTACTATATGCTGTTTATATTATGAAATGTTTTGGACAAATACTAATAAGGACAAAAATCGTTTTACTTACAGTTACTTTTTTTCCATTTTAGAGTCCTTCTAACTATTAATGGCATAAAGTAGGGTATATGCGCTACAGTCTACCCACAAGTTTAAGAAAGTAAAAAAAGTCCAGTCTTTCTCAGTCAATTTTTCTTGCAAAGAATATTTCACAAATGTGATTGATACTTTATAGTCTCCTATTCATTCGGGAATTTCTGTGTTGCTGGTCTTATTCCTGTATCTCCATCTCCTAACACCAGACTCTGGTTCAAGTCCAAGGGGTACTACTGATTTTTCTAGTCAACTCCTGTGCTTGTTTCTGTCTCTCATGCATTTTCCTTTGGGAAAAACAGAAAAGGGTTCACTGGCAAAGTCTCTTTATGAGCTTTATCTTCAGAAGAATTAGAAGCAGAGTCTCCTTCTATTTGCTGGCTCACATTTTGTTGGATAATCTTTTTTATTTCCTCCGTAGCCTATTCTGCATCAAAAATGTCTTTGATCCTCTGGGAAAATATTCTGAGGAGTCTTCACTGGACGCAGCAGCTTGAAATCCCATACCTGCATCTCAATATTGCCTGATTGCTGGGATAAATGTGCATCTTTCAGATTGGTGTACAGCAAATAATCATTTTCCACAAACACTCTGCTGTCTACAATTTTTAATAGTTTTCTCTACTGCCACAGTTTTGTCAGGATCAACTCTTTCTGCTGGTATGGCTACATCTTTACTAGTGTAGGTCTTGGCTATTTTCTGATGGCCAGGTTTGGAACACACACTTGGCGTTCATTTTCATCCTGCTGTGGAAAAACAGACCAGTAGCTTATTTGTGCTTTCATAAAATTAATACAGCATGTTCCTTCCAGTTTCGCCGGTACAGCAGAAATGCCAGGTTTTCTGTGCACACTCTGTCTTCTAACTCTACTATTTTTGGAAATAGTTCTTTTGAGAAGTCTCATACTCAGCCAGCCTTTTCCTTTCTTCTATTTTTCCAGCCTTTTGTTATTTGAGTTGATATACTCCTTTAATGTTTCATTTATTTAATTACAACTGAGTACATTTGATTAATTTTTCCTCTAAAATACTGGAAGCCATTTCTTGTACCAAAGCTGGAACTTGAACTGCTTCTCTGAATTTCTTCTTTGCTGGCATCCAGGCAGTGTATTTGCTAGCCAGTAACTAAATTTTACTCAAGATGAAAATATCACCAGCTCTTATTTCTCTGTTTGTTTTTTCACATTGGGAGAGTTGACATTAAGCTGTTGATCAGTGTGCACTGATCTTGGAATCCCCCCCCGTGCTATAGGCAGAGGTACTGTTCAAAAAGATGTGTGTCAGTCTTATGCATCACACAGGGGACAGGCTATATCCAGGGAAAGGGGAGGTCATGTCCAATGAAGAACAGCCACATAGCATTGTTCCCACAGATATATATTGGGCAGACACTGGACTCTACCTAGGGAAGTGGAAGTACATGTATAAATGGGGTAAAGCCTCTGGAGTTGTGCTTCCACAGATACATTCAGTGCAGATGACATCAAGGGAGGGGGTGGCATTTTAAAAGGGACACAGTTGAGCATTACATACACTCTGACATCACAAGGCACAAGAGGTTTCTGGTGTGGGGTTACATTCCACAAATAAATAGGGGCAAAGCTTTCCTGTCTGAGGAGTGACATCTGAGCTAGGGGTCCAAATGTGATTTGCCCATTCTGCATACATTCCCAAGTAGACTCAAATTCAGGCTACATTTCTTGGTTAATGTTCCCTTATTTGTTTGTACTATTACATTGTAATGACATGTTTAACTATAGTATTACATAAGGAATAGAGAACGCCTTAGGAGAAGGTGGTCACATCTGCATTACGATGCAGCCTTCAGTAGTGAACTGCAGGTATGGAGCAATGTGGCTTTGGCTGCATAGTGCACAGCGGGTTACAGCTGTCTGCAGTAAGAACCACTGCTATTTGCTGCAGTATGTAGGAATAGGGATAAAGTAATTCAGTTCAGAAAAAGAACAAACTGGTCTGTGCTCTTTACTCATTCCTTTGTACCACAGTTCATGCATATCTCATCTGAACTTTATACTATGTGTCTAATGACCATCCAAAAAATTATATGCAGTCCTGCCACAAAATGGTCCTAGAATGACAGGTAATTCAGTAAATGAAGACCACCTGTGTACCTGGGCAGTGTTAGTATCACAGTACCACCACACTAATGGCACCCCCTAAACCTGCCTGCAGCAAAATAAGTACTCATTCTTATTATTTTTTTTTTACTCTTGTCTGCCCTCATGGGGGCAGACATTGTGATTCCTTTGGAAAGCTAAATCTGTCTCATAATGCACTGACTGTGAGAACAAATAGCCCTACCATTTGTTGTCAGACGACTTCCATTCACTTAGAATAGAACACCTGAAAAAAACTGCCAAGTTTGAGGGTCTGCAGCTCATGTGTCATTGACTGGTATGCGCTGAGTTTTACGAATGTTGTTCCTATTGATGTACTACACATTCTCTGAAAGAAACTTGCAAAAGTTTCAACAAATTACTGAGATAAAAAGACTTTTCACAAGGAGCAGTTTTGCAAGTTTCATTTCCTGGCCAAGTTACTCCTCCCATCTCCCCTCCTTCAGTGGGTTACAGTCTCACATTTCCAGTTTGGGTAGATTCAACTATTTAGTCAGCTTTGCATGACAATAGACATAAAAAAAATCACAGCCTGGTGCATCACTAAATCTGTCCCATTGTATGTCTCTTCACTTCTGAATAGCATTTCCCAGGAATAAAAAAAAAAACAAAGCGCACACATCAGTCCAGAGTTTGGGCCAATCTAGCCATTTCTTAATGTGCACAGTAAAATATTCAGTTTGTAATGCATTCTGGCTGCTGACATGGTTTTATTTACATAGTTATTCTCTTATAGTATAACCTAAACTTATGGTATTTAATGCCAAGCTTTACAACAGTTCTCAGTTTCTTAACAATGAACTCCCAAGCCCATGATGTGACCCAGTACTTGTCAATATACTGTAAATACATAGACTAATACAAATATTTGTGCACATATGACACATACAATAATACACATATACCATCATAAAACAAGATAAATGCAATATAAATCATATCACCATAGTTAGATTTCTAGTGTATGACCCTGTTTGTCTAAGGACAAACACACCTCCATAGACAACCCAAGGATAAAAAAACTAAAGGTAATGCTACTCAATGCCAGAAGTCTAAACCTCAAGATGCACACACTCGAGGCTCTCCTCAGTATGGAGAAAATTGATGTCTGTGCAGTAACAGAAACCTGGTTCAAGGCTCCTGAGAGCACCCCAGCACTACCAGGTTATAACTCATACCATGCGTTTCGGCCCCAAAACTCGGACCGAAGCAGAAAAGGAGGGGGAGTATCTATATTCATCACAGATACCTACACCTCCAGGTTAGTGGCACTGCACGAAGCATCGGAAACCATCCATGTGCAACTAACAGAGGGCAAAACTGCCTTTCAGTTTGTAGCCTGCTACAGAACACCCTCCCTATTACAGGAACCCCACTTGGCATTCCTGAGAACACTGGAGAATATGAAGGTCTCTCCAAACACTATGTTATTGGGTGACTTCAACTACCCAAGCATTGACTGGGAAAACTACTCAAGCCCAAACACCTTCGCCCAACGGTTCCTTGAATTTATAAACTCTAATGCAATGGAACAACTGGTCACCACTCCCACAAGAGGGAACAACATATTGGACCTGGTCATCACCAACATGGGGACTCTGTGTTCCACACCAGAGGTAAACCCCTCATTGGTACGATCAGACCATAAACAAATTTCCCTGGACATCCATATCCCGTCCCCACCCCCAGCCAAGGAAATCACTGTAAAGAATTTCTCAAAAGTCAACCTTGCACTTCTCAAGACTGAGGTGGAATCCTTCAAAGCCCCTGGGCCAGAGGATAATACAGCCCAATCCGCAGAATCCTTTACAAATGCATTCTATGAGCACCTGCAGGAATGCATGGATCATGCTATCCCAAATAAAACCAAGACTCAGTCCTCCAAAAACAGGAGACTGGTCTGGTGGACCCCGGCCATAAATAAGCTATACAACAGAAGGAGGAAGCTACTACATGACAGAGCAAAATCCCAAAAAGGGAAGGCATCTCTGATCAGTATTAGCAGGAAACTTCAATCCCTCATAAAATCATCAAAGGCCAGCTTCGAAAGAAAAATTGCCCTAGACACTAAAGATAATCACAAGGCCTTCTTTAGTTATGTCAGGAACATGGGCGGAAACTCCCAGATATGCTCTGAATTGTTGCATAACGGTACAAAATATACCGAACCTACAGACATAGCCAACATCCTGGCAGACAGATTCAATGCAAACTTCTCCCCCCCCTCCCCCCCCAAGGAGCAAATGCCTATCCCAACTGAATGTAACCTCCCTGACATCACAGATGCACAGGTGAAAGCTGCCCTCTCCAAAGCAAAAATCACAGCATCTATGGGACCGGACGGTGTCCCAGGCTGTGTCTTACATGAGCTCTAAGAAGAACTGAACCCTCACATTAAGTCACTGTTCAAACTTAGCCTTACTACAGGATATGTACCCAAAGAATGGCGTACAGCTACAGTGGTCCCACTCCACAAAGGTGGTGCCACAATGGATCCCGGAAATTATCGCCCCATAAGCCTGACTAGTCTGGTCTGTAAAGCTATGGAGCGTATTATCATGGAACTCATAAACAAAGACACTGGGAGCATCCAGACACTGGACCCTACCCAATTCGGCTTTGTTAAGGGCAGATCTTGCCTCTTAAACCTAGTTGATTTCTTTGAAACAGTTACCAAAGCCATAGATGAGGGCAAGGTAGTCCACACATCCTACCTGGACCTCGCAAAAGCCTTCGATACAATACCCCACTCGGGCATCATAAATAAGCTTACCAGCTTAAATATCAACTCCTATATCACAAGATGGGTTGCAAACTAGCTCAGAGATAGAACCCACATGGTCAGAATCGCAGGTGCCATGTCCGAATCCAAACCAGTTACAAGTAGTGTCCCACAGGGCTCAGTTCTGGGACCTCTCTTGTTCGGTATATACTTCTCTGAGGTTCAGGCTAACACGGGGGGATTATGGCTGACAAAGTTCGCAGATGACTGCAAACTGGGGGCCATAATCGAATCTCCAGCTGACACAAGCATCCTCCAAAAGGGTCTCACACAGACGGATGCTTGGTGCCAGAGACAAGGCCTCAAGCTAAATGCTAAAAAGTTCATAGTCATCCCCTTTGGGAAAAACAAGGTGCCCACAAATTACCACATAGGTGGCAATCCATTAAGTACGGAAGAAGTAATTAGAGATTTGGGGACCAACATAGATAGTAATCTCTCCTTTGATAATCACATTGCCAAAGTGGTTGGAAAGACCTTCTATATAGCCCACCTTATCACAAAAGGGTTCGCATCTAGATCAAGAGAGGTCATTGTGACCCTCTACTCGTCACTCATCAGGCCCATAATTGAATACAATGGCCCTTTTGGGATGTACCTTACCCGACACCTGTAGCAACTGGAGAGACCCCAAAAGTACCTCACTAAGAGGATCATGGGCTACAAACAGATGTCCTATGCAGCTCGACTAAAGAAACTCCAGCTCTACTCAGTTGCTTACCGCCTACTCAGAGGCGATCTATGCCTGACATACAAAGCCATGTCAAACCCAGAATTATTAGGCATGCTCCACCTCAGAAAATCCAAGTCCCTTAGAGCTACACACTCCAGGGACCTAAACCTCAGCACAAAAATAAATAGGACATGCTGGAGGGACAGATTCATTTCTCAGAGGCTCCCCTCACTCTGGAATAGAATCCCAATTCATGTTAGACATAGCCCCTCGCTGACCCTCTTCAAGCGAAATCTGGACGCGTGGATGGGAAATCGCAAATTCACCCATGGGATCTCTTCTGTGTCCCTGCTAGACAGAGGCACAGTAAATTAATCTTAAAAGGGTACCTTCTGTGACCTACTTTACAGAGGCACAGTAGGCTAATCTAATAGGGAGGTGGAAGCCAAATACACTCTGGCTAGGCTTATAAATGCCCTAGGGCAGATAGCCTAGTATCTACCTATGAACCTATGGAAACTTCTTTTTGAATTTATGTTCAAGCAATTGTATATTTGTTGTATATTATCTTGTTTGTTTTTCAATATTCTAACCACTGTATGCTGCATCAATTGTAAAACTCTGATTTTACTCCTTTTATATGTTCTATGCTCTTTATACAAAATAGCTATGTTTGTATAATTTATTTGTATTATTTTTTATAATTGTTTACTACGTATCTGGTGCTTTTCTCCCTGAGCCTCCGCTGAAAACGGACATCTTGTGTCCAGTCGGACTAACCTGGTAAACTAATGGAAAATAAATAAAAAATAAAATATACTAAGAAAATCAATCAATATACCAAGAAAATTTCAAAACTTAAGGAAAATAAACACAGAAGGAAGGAAAATGTTTCCTTGATGCTGTCATGAAAATCCCACTCACTTATTCAGATATGATTAGACTAAATACAATATTATGCAGCATTGAAAGGTGTTGACATTATAAGGGTGACAGCTCATTATTTACTCATAAAGCAAATGTCAGAGTAGGAAAGTTCAAATACTGGATAAAGAGGAATGGAGGAAGAGAAGAAAGAGTGAGAAAAAGTATTTGTTAGAAGTAATAATTAGGGTAGATATGGGAGGCAGGAGAAAAAAATGAGTAAAAGTAGGGTTACCATATTTGGTTGTATGTAAAAGAGGACCTATTAGGCTGAAGAGCAGCAAAAAAAAAAAACTTTTTATTGTCCCATCTTAAAAAAAGGGGGGGGGGTCTTTAGTCTTGTATTTAGTGCATTTCCAAATTAAAGACAAGTAGCTCCATGTTTGGGGATTTTTGATTGGCCCGTACGCCGGTATATGAGCCAATCAAAACCTCTCATAGCAGACCCTCTTCTGTTCAATGTGGAACATCAAGCAGTTCCACAATGAACAGGTATATGAGCCAATCAAAAAAAAAAAAAAAACAAAGCGGAGGAAAGATTCCGAAATAAGGATGTCTGGTTTTTGAAAATTCTGCGATTTGTCCGGGTTTTAAAACCCAGACAAATCGCAGAATTTTAAAAACCGTCTGGACAGGAGCCCAAAAAAGAGGACATGTCCAGGGAAACCCGGACGTATGGTAACCTTAAGTAAAAGCAACATTACAAGTAAGAGAAACGAAACCAAGGAAAAGAAGAAATAACATGGACAGCAAGATTTGCAGCTGCAGACTGACAAGTGGATTGGTAGCAGGTATCTTAAAACTGGGTTTGGAGAAAAGTTTGGTGACATTGAACAAAGAGATCTGTCCACATTAACCATGTATCATTGTTTGTGTGTGTGTGTGTGTGTGTGTGTGTGTGTGTGTGTGTGTGTGGTGTAAAAGAACTATAAAGCAAATCTGCACTGATACACTTGTGCAAGTGCAGTGGACTGGCTCCAGCAAAAAGGAATGCCTGCATACCTCTCAACATCACAGAACAAGAAATTTGGACAAGACCATAAATAATAGGGGACAAAGGCCGAAAAAATAAGGACAATTTATAAATATTGCTCTTATGAACTTAGAAAGTTGATAAACAGGTTTTGCATTAGAGTGAATTTTCTTAAGGATATGAAGTCTGAAAATCAAATGCCTGTCATAATTTTCTGACTTCAGTGTTCAATAATTTGCCAGTGATTTGACAGAAAACTACAATTTTATGAAAAACAGACAAAAAATCTGGACTTTCTGCACAAATCTGTACTGTTGAGAGATATGGATGGGAATCCTGAACCAACACCCGTCAATCATTTTCATTTGTTTGCCAAAGCCATTACAGCAGTGTTTTGCAGAGAAGTGGGAAAAGCCTTAAATTTGACTGGTATGTTGTGTTGGTGTGGGTAACTGTGTTTGTGGAAGGTGGAGGTGTGCCTTTGTAAGTGTGATGCGAATGTTATGCATTATGAAATGGAGAGATTAAGAGTAAAATTGTACTCAGTTAAGTCCCTAGCAATTTCATCACTGCTTGATTCAGACATATACATTCCCCTGTGTTTGTCACCACTATGTTTGAGTGCATTGTTTTGGAGTATGGCATCACTGCTACAGCTGCTGGTACTCTTTCAATACAAGTGTCTGCTTTGGAAGTTTTCTCCAGGAGTCTTTTGCTGAGAGGATGAGAAACATGCTACAAATTTACAACAAAGACAAACTACATAAAGCAATAGTAAGAAAAAGTACTAGGTCACATCAGAGGCCTATGATATCATTGTTAAGAAACTGAGAACTGCTGTAAACTGTACCATTAAATACAGTAAGTTCAGGTTATGCTATAATAGAATAAGTAGGTAAAGATGACAATGTCAGCAGCCATAATGCATTACACGTTGAATATTTTACTGTGCACATTTTAAAAAATGGATAGACTGGCCTAAACTTTAGACAGATGTGTGTGCTTCTTTTTTTTTTTTTATTCATGGGAAATGCTATTCAGAAGTGAAGAGACATACAACGGAACAGATTTAGTGGCACACCAGGCTGTGATTTTTTGATGTCTATTGTCATGCAAAGCTGACTAAATAGTTGAATCTAGCCAAGCTGGAAATGTGAGACTGTAGCCTACTGAAGGAGGGGAGATGGAAGGAGTAACCTGGCCAGGAATTGAAACTTGCAAAACTGCTCCTTGTGAAGTCTTTTTTATCATAGTAATTTGTTGACACTTCTGCAAGTTTTTTTTCAGAGAATGTGTAGTACATCAGTAGGAACATCATTTGTACAACTCAGCGCATACCAGTCAATGGCACATGAGCTGCACACTCTCAAACTTGGCAGTTTTTTTCAGGTGTTCCATTCTAAGTGAATGGAAGTCTAGTCTGATAACAAATGGTAGGGCTATTTATTATCACAATCTATGCATTATGGGACAAATTTATCTTTCCAAAGGAATCACAATGACTGCCCCCATGAGGGCAGACGAGTAAAAACAAAATAAAATTAAGAATGAGTACTTATTTTGCTGCAGGCATCTTTAGGAGGTGCAGTAAATCACGGCAAGATAAAACATTTATCTTTTCTTCATCATTTGCCCGTAGTGGTCCTTTAACCACAGCAAAAACAATAAAAACAAAAAAAATAAACATATGCAGGGAGTGGCCATTATCAGTAAGAAGGATAGAGCTTAATGCACTTGGAAAGTAGAGTGAGACAAAATAACTAAATAGGAAAATACACACTCAGAAAGGGAAGAACAGACTCACAAGCTAAAGAGAGCAATCAAATGTAGGAATGGTTATAATACAAGATAGCAATTAAGATAAGGACAGATAAGACTAGAAAGAGAGAACAAAAGCTAATCAAGAGAATGGATAATAGGCAACTGGCCCTATATGGTGAGGTAAATTAAATTTCTAGAAATCACATATATCTTTGTGTGTTTGTTTTGGGTTAACAGGAGTTGGGGGGGGGGTAAACATTTATTTAGTTTCTTGTTTCTTCGTAGGTATTAGGTTCATTGGTTTCTTTAGTCTAGTTATTGAATCAAAAAGTCTGGGAAAATGTGACATAGGTTCAATTAGAGATGAGAAGCAGCAATGGTAAACAAGATCAGCCTACCAAGCATTAATGTGTGCATGTAAGCTGCAAGCTAAAAACATACACTCTAAAGAACTATCCAGCTTAATATGTGAAAGTGATAGTATCTTTTCCCAATGATTGTCTTACTGATTTTATCATGAAATGTCAGTGATGTTGCAGGTACAGAACACAAGAAAAGAATACTGAATTATATTATGAACTGTAGAGTGAAAATACTAATGTTACAGAGAGACACATTTGGACAGAAATGAGTATGTGAGTTTGGCACAAAAAGGACTTTCAAATGGATATTCAACATAGTATCATGAAGAGAATAATAATAATGATTGCAAAATGGGCTGCAATAGTAATAGAAGAGGAAAAGAAAGACATTAATGATAGATTTATAGTAATAAAGAATTATAAGTAGGGAAAGAGGATTACCCTGGCATGTAGAGAAGTAAGTACCTTTCAGTAGGGAATATTATTTATGGGCAGGAACTTGATTTGCAATAGTGAGGATGTATTGGGAGGAACTAGAAGGGGAAACTATAACAAGAAAGGGTAAATTACTGAACAAATATATGAGAATATTTAGAATGGAAAATGTGAATCTACTAGTAGGAACTCTATTTCCCCAAGGTATGATAACTGGCCTAGACTGATACAGAAATTACATTTCACAGTGACTTGGGTAAGCTTTGAAACATATTCAATAGCTACTTCAGATCATGTACTAATAGTGACTAAGACAAATATACGGAGCAATGAAGTAATTATGAGACATTGCTACTTTTCTACTTATCTGACAAAAGAGAGGAATTTAAGGAATAAGCAGTGAAAATGATTTGAGAGTTATTAGGGATGATAGACATTTCTTCATAATAACTGGTTAATGAGTTGGATAACATGAAAGCAGAATTTAAAGATATGGTAGAAATAAGAGAGAAAGGGGTATGGGAAAAAATCAATTATTTGATGTGGTTATCAAAGATTAAAATATTGCAAAAGAAACAAAATCATACAAAACAAAAGGAGGAACATCTGCCAAGTGCTACAGGGAAAATAAGGAGGAATTTAGATAATATGCACAAGTTTAGAAATAAGAAGTTATGTACCTACCATAATGTTCCATGTTAGTTGTCTTCTTCTCGCCTTCTTTCTTGCTGGATGGGTTCGGAGCCGACCCTCGGCTCCGACTCGGCCAATACTAAAGCTCGAGAGCTTATTCCACCGACTCGAGGCTTCCCTATATCCCACAATGCTAGGCGGTAACTACTCAGATCTCGTTTGATAGCCAAAACCAAGCAGTTCTGGTCTCCATAGAATGGAGAAGAGAGAAAAAGAACCCACCTCTATATATAAAACTGTAGGTAAACTACCACAAACATAAAAAGGGAGAATAGAGGTGGTAGAACATGTGGGAAGGAAAAAATTCCAATGGAAGATCCCAAATATTCCTATCGGTCTGTCCAGGCTAGGGGGAAGGAGGGTGGGACGCAAGAAAGAAGGCGAGAAGAAGACAACTAACATGGAACGTTATGGTAGGTACATAACTTCTTAATGCTAAGTTGTCAATCTCGCCTTCATTCTTGCTGGATGGGACCGCGTCTCTAGCACCTTACCCCGGGTGGCCTATCGGAACAGACTCTTGAGAACAGTGGAACCAAAGTTGGCACGGTTTCTGGAGGCCATATCCAATTTGTAATGCAAAATAAAGGTATGAGGAGAAGCCCATGTGGCTGCTGCACAAATGGAATCTATTGGTAGCCTGTCCTGAAAAGCTACAGATGTAGCTAATGCCCTAGTTGAATGAGCTCTAGGTCTTGAAGGCAGTTTTTGATGTCTGATTTCATAGATGAAGGTAATTATAGAGGTAAGCCATCTTGAAAGGGACACTTTAGTAACTGGAAGGCCCAATTTCCCTTCTGCATAAGACAGGAAAAGCTGATCAGATTTCCTGAACTGCTTAGTCCTGTCTAAATAATATCTAAGTTGGCGGTGAACATCTAGAAAATGTAACTTTTGTTCCGACCTATTGGAATAATCAAGGAAGAAGACGGGAGATCAATCGTCTGGTTTAGGTTTGCCTCAGAGAAAACCTTAGGCAAGAAGGACGGATTAGTCTGGAGGGACACCCTGTCTTTATGGAAAACTAAGTAAGGAGGACGACTGCAAAGAGCATGAAGTTCAGATACCCTTCTAGCTGATGTTATGGCTACTAGAAAAAGTGTTCTCCATGAGAGCAACTTAAGAGGGCATGAAGCCGCTGGTTCGAAGGGGGGGAGAATCAAGGATGCTAGGACCAAATTCAAGTCCCATTGAGGTGGGGGATCTTTGATTGGAGACTTGAGCAGAAAAATACTTCTTAAAAAGGCTTTGCAGAGTTTATGGGACATGATACTGGAGTCCGAGACACCTACATGAAAGTTAGATATAGCAGCTAGTTGTACTCTAATAGTAGATGAGGAAGAGCCTAAATGAAAGAGCTCTGCCAGAAAGTCTAGGATAGATTGGATAGGTGCAGTGAAGGGGTCTATATTTTTTGATGCTGCCCAGAAGGAAAAACGCTTCCACTTACTATTATAAATCCTCCTGGTAGAAGACTTGTGAGAGGCTATCAGGATGTTACGGACCGAATGAGAGATTAAGGGAAGCCTGGCTAGGGTAGGAATCGGAGAAACCACGCTGTGAGGTTGAGAGATTGAAGGGAGTGGTGCAGCTGGCCTGACTGGTGGGTCAAAAGATCTGGCACCAGGTCCAGATGCCAAGGCTGCTCCAACAGGTAATGATGGAGGAACGGAAACCATATCTGTCGAGGCCAGTAAGGGGCAATGAGGATCATGGTGACTCTCAAGGCGATAGCTTTCTGAATTAATTGAGAGATCAGTGGAAAGGGGGGGGGAGCATACAGAAGTCCCCAGGGCCAATCGTGGACTAGAGCGTCTCTGGTGGGATGGCCTGGTAACGGGAAGAGAGTGAAGAAGTCGTGACACTTGCTGTTTTGGGGAGTAGCAAAAAGATTGCAGCAAGGCTGGCCCCATCTTTGAAAGACTTCTTCCAGCACTGATTTTTTAGAGACCACTCGTGAGGCATGAGAATGGCCCTGCTCAACTTGTCCGCAATCATGTTGGACTTCCCGGGAATGTGCGTTGCTATCAGAAACCGCTAAGAAGAAATCGCCCATTGCCAAAGTCTGAGTGCCTCTCGACATAAGGGGTAGGACTTGGTTCCGCCCTGTTTGTTGATGTACCACACTACGGACATGTTGTCCGTCTGAATTGCAATAGTCCCTGTGGGAAAAGAGTCCTGAAGGGCTTGCAACGCTAAAAGCACTGCTCTCATCTCTAAGACATTTATGTGCAAGTGGCACTCGAAAGGTTGCCACGTGCCCTGGACTATCCTGCCCTGATAATGACCTCCCCCCACCCGATCAGGGAGGCGTCCGTTGTCACCGTGGCGATTGGGGGGGGATGAAGGGTCTGCCCTGGAGAACTTGAGGTGATGTGATCCACCAAGACAGGTGATTCTTGCATGATTGAGTTAGTAGGATGATGTGAGACATTGGGAGCTGTTGGAAGGACCATTGAGTAAACAGCATCCACTAGAGTATCTGTATGTGAAAATGAGCTAAGGGGAGAAGTGTAATAGTAGCTGCCATGAGTCCTAATACCTTCAAGACTACCCTGGCTTTGACCTTGTTGCACTGAAGTAGAAGGTAAACTTGTTTGCGGATATCTAATACTCTTTGCTCTGTAAGTTTGCCGGAAAGGTGGACTGTGTCTAAGGTGGCGCCTATAAAGGTAATAGATTGACAAGGCGACAAAGCAGATTTTTCGAAATTTATTGAAATGCCTAGAGCTTGGCAAGTTTGGATGGTGAAGTCTCTGGATAGAAGCAGTTGATGTCTGGTGGTGGCGGTAAGGAGCCAGTTGTCCAAATATGGAAACACCTGGAATCCCTGACGTCTCAAGTGAGCCGCGACCACTGCCATGCATTTGGTAAACACTCGGGGGGCTGTAGTGAGACCAAAGGGCAGGGCTCTGAACTGGTAGTGACTGGCTCCCAGCCTGAAGCAGAGAAACCTCCTGGAGCATCTGTGCATTTTGATATGGTAGTACGCATCCTGAAGGTCTATCGAGCACATCCAATTGTCCTGACCCAAGAAGGGTATAATGGACTTTAGCGTGACCATCCGGAATTTTGTTTTTTTGATATACTTGTTTAACTTGCTGAGATCCAGTATTGGTCTCCAGTCCCCTGTTTTTTTTGGAACCAAAAAGAATTTGGAGTAGATTCCGGATCCTTGCTGGTCTGCTGGGACTGGTTGGATAGCTCTTTTTGAGAGCAGCTTTGAAATTTCTAATGCTGCTTGTTCCCTCAGACTGGGTGGAACGTCTGGAAGGGATCCTTTGGGTTGTGATGGGATGTGAATAAAGGGGATTTTGTTACCCTCGGATATGATTGACTGTACTCATTTGTCTTGAGTGAGGGAAAGCCAGGCTTTTGGGTACAGTGATAATCTTCCCCCGACTGCCTCCGAAGGTGGACAGCTGGGCAGCTCCTCAGGGATGCTGAAAGGGTTTATCAGAGAAAGTTTCTCTGCTACCCTGGTTTTGCGGACCACCTCTGCCCCTTGGGCGGCGTCTATTGTTATTCCCCCCTCTGCCTCTAGAGGGGAATCGACCTTGTGTGTCAGATGAGACTCCCTGTGGTTTGCGGAACCACATTTTTCCTCCCCTCTGACCTTTTGGATAAGGTCTAGAAGGGGTAGAAAAACGAACTCCCACAGCAGAGAGAGTCTTACCTTCCTGCTCGCACCTAGTCAATGTATCCTTCACCTGAGGTCCAAACAACGTTGAGCCATCAAAGGGGGAATTGGTGAAGGACGCCTTGAAAGGGTCCGCAAAATTGCAAAGCCGCATCCAGGCGTGACGTCGTAAAGCTACACCTGTGCCTGCAGCCCTACTCACCCCATCAGCCGCATATGAGATAAGCCGCATGGAGGAGTTGACAATCGAATTCAGGGTTGCCAACTGGGAGTTCATTTTGTCTTGGAACCCCTCAGCTGTTGGACCCTGCATGGCCTCACCCATATCCTTGAGCAAATCCCTCTGGAGATGGGTGAAGTGACACAAGTAGTTCAGCGACTGCATGGAAAAGGTCGCTGATGAAAACATCCACTTACCGTACCTGTCCATGGTCCTAGACTCCTTATTAGGAGGATGGACAGGTACCGAAGGATCGGCTAACTCCTTCTTAGTGGCTGCGGCCACCACCATGGCATCAACAGAGACACCTTTAGATAGAAACTGTTTCTCTTTAGGGGCAGTAATCAATTCTGACGGTCTCCTTGGGGTAGGTTCCACTGAATCAGGGGCTGTCCAAGCCTTTCTTGCTACCACTTCCATAAAGGGGTCAAAGGGAGGGGACAACCAGGAGGTGGAAGGGCGAGAGCCAAACGCCTCAAGGTAAACTGACTCGTCCTCTGAAGGGTTAAGGGCGGGCCAGTTCCCCCTCTGTTTCAGAATTTCAAGGATGTCAGCAAAAGAGACATCCTCAGAGGGGGACCGAGGGGAACCTTCAGATTCCTCCAAGTCAGTGTCAGAGGTGATAGACTCAGGGGAGTCAATGTGCTTCCTCTTGCACTGTCTCTTTTGTGGGGGTTCTCCTACCGGATCAGGAGAGGCCTCGGAAGAGGAAGATATTCCCAATGGGGAAACCTGAGGAGCTGGCTCTCTATGGTCTGTAACAAGGGGGTGGGTAGAAACCACCGCAGGCACTGAAGAGGGAGGAGCTGACGGAGCCGACTGTGGGGTAGACACTGGGTCTAGCAAGCTCCGCATGACCTCAAAGGCGCCCTTATCAGCCAAGGACGGAGGTCCCAGCTCCGAGGAGACAAGGACCCCCCCGGCACCGACAGGGACGGCTCCGAGGCCGATGTCGGAGCCGAACTCAGCAGCGCCGACGCCCCGAGAGGGAGAACGGGGTCGGACAAGGGTCCGATGCCACTCGCCCCCTCGGAGCCGACGAGGGAAGCCCGGCGCCGAGATCCCTCCAAGGAGGAAATCAGAGCAGACGACGGAGCCGAAAGGGAAGGTATCGGCTCCGAAGCACCGGCAGCCACGGCTCCGATGAGCCCCGGCTCCGAACTCAAAGGAGTCGGAGGAGGAATAGAATCAGGGATGGGAATAGCCGCTGACTGTTGAGTAGGGCTATGCAGCATTTGGGCCAGTGCCTCGGACAGAAGAGGGGATCCTGGAGCCGAGTGGATGGAGCCAATGGAAGGGGACCTAGACCTCTTCTTTGAAGGTGGCTCCGATAAGCCTATCAGAGCCAACTGAGTCTTGACAACCTCGGCTCCAGCCGGAGCCGAGGTAACGGTATGAGACTTCAAAACATCGACTCCATCCGGAGCCGATGTCGAAGCAGCTTTAATGCTCCCAGGAGACGGCTCTGAAACTGGAGCCAATGGCCTGGAAGTCTTAGAAGGCTTCCCCGACGCAGACTGGATCGGGGGGCCTTCAGGCTTTAACAAGCCTCGAAGTATGAGCTTGTTTTTGCGTTCCTGCAGGACTCTAGGGCTGAATGCATGGCAAACAGCACATGAGTCCTGCAGGTGCAAAGGTCCCAGGCAATAGACACAAGAAGTGTGACCGTCTGTCAGAGACATTTTCTGACAGCACGAATCACACTTCTTGAAGCCTGAGACCTTGGAGTCTTTAGACATCCTGAAAAGGCTGTATGAAAAACACAAACACAACACACAGACACACCCTTTAACCAAAAAATCCAGTCACACTGAAAGGACAGGGGAAAAAAAAGGGAGTGGGCCAAAGGCCTAAAAGTTAAAAAGGGGATAAAACGGGAATTTAAACACAAGGGGGACCCGATTTAAACTAAAGGGATACTCTGTATAAAAACTAAACTAAATAGAAAAAATAGGGGTAGAAATCTGAAGTATTTTAATAAGAAAACTCACTAACCTGCCAGAGCCGGTAGAAGAAAGCATCTCGTCAGCTAAGCGGCAAACGAGATCTAAGTAGTTACCGCCTAGCATTGTGGGATATAGGGGAGCCTCGAGCCGGTGGAATAAGCTCTCGAGCTTTAGTATTGGCCGAGTTGGAGCCGCGGGTCGGCTCCGAACCCATCCAGCAAGAATGAAGGTGAGATTGACAACTTAACATTGCTCCTGTTAAGCAACTACTTTGATGACTCCAAAGAACACAAACTTACAGCAGAAAGACTGAAGCAATAGAAAGTAGAACAGGTTGCAGCCAAACTAAGGAAACCTAAAGCAGGAAAAGTAAGCAGAGATCTTTAACAGGTATTGAGATATTTCAGAAATTTTATTAAAATCTATATAAAGAAAAGGAATGTGGATACCAAGAAATGGAGGCACAAATTTAAATATTTATGGAAGACATAACTATACTAAGGTTAGAGGAAGATGAAGGACAAAAGGTAATAGCTACAATAGGAGGAGATGAGATTAAAATGGTGACATATAATCAATCAACAGGGAAGACTCCAGCAACAGATGGTATTACTGTGAAAGTTTGGAAGCGGGGGGGGGGGGGTTGTTTAACATTATTTTAAAGGGAGCGAGGGATACACCAGCATCTTGGAAGAAAACTGTGGTGGCTTTATTACCCAAAGAGGGTAAAGACCAGTCATACCCAGTTTCATATCAAACCATTTCAAGTTTAAGCTACGACTATAAAGTGTTCATGTTGATACTAGCCAAGAGAATGGCAATAGTTCTGCCAAAATTGATAGGTATGGATCAGCATGGGTTTGTGCAGGGAAGCAAACATATGACAACATTAATCAAGCAATGATGATCCAGAGGGAAGCTAAAAGTAAAAAATAAGTTGGTATCATTGGTGGATTATGATGAAGAGAAATCATTCAATAGAGTCAGCAGGATTTTATGAGTAGGGCAATGGTAGCATTTACATTTCCTGACAGAATAATAGGATTAATTAGGCGGATATATGAAGGGGTGGAAAGAGGAATTAAGGTGGGAGGGTTTCTCTCTGACAAGCTATGTTTGAACAGAACAACTAGGCAGGGGTGTCTTCTTTCACTTTAATTAGCTTTATATTTAGTGCTAGTGGCAAAAAAATAAATAAATAAAATAAGGCACTCACAAATTCAAGATAATAAATGGTATGGTAATCAAGAAAAATTTATTTATTTGCAGATGATATTATTTTGCACTTGATAAATCCAAAAAGGAACATTTTGGTGTTGTGGAACATTTTATGACAGTTCCAATTCTTTTCAGGGTATAAAATGAATGATAAAATAAAGTCTATAGTGGTAAATTATGTACCCACACATGAACTGGTACAGCAATGCCCTTATTTATAGGGACATTATATCATGAAGTACTTAGGTATATGAAGTAAAAAGGATTCTGTTATAGCAGCTAAGGAAATGTGGGAAGAGACTAAACAAAATATAACACAAAAATGAAAATGGAAGCTCTCAATTATGGATATGGAGATATAGTATATATACAGTGGATATAAAAAGTGTACAGACCCTGTTAAAATGCAATTTTTTGTGATATAAAAATGAGACCACAATAAATCATTTCAAAACTTTACCCATCTTTAATGTGACCTATAACCTGTACAATTCAAATGAAAAGCAAACAAATCGGTTAGGGGGAAAAAAAATATAAAAAATAAATAAATAAAAAACCTACAATAAGCTGGTTGCATAAGCGTGCACACCCTTAAACTACTACTTTGTTGAAGCACTTTTATTGAATTACAGCATTCAGTCTTCTTGGGTAGGAGTCTATCAGCATGGCACATCTTAACTTGGCAATATTTGCCCACTCTTATAGATTCATAGGTTCATAGGCGTGTACTAGACTAATGGCCCTGGGGCCTATGTAAGCCTAGCCCAAAAAGATTCCTTGGCATCATGCTCTACAACGTTAGTTCCCAGTGCAAATGTGCTCCAAATCTGCCAGATTGTGAGGGCATCTCTTGTGCACAGCCCTCTTCAGGTCACTCCACAGATTTTCTATTGGATTTAGCTCTTGACTCTGGCTGGGCCATTCCAAAACTTATTCTGGTGAAGCCATTCTTTTGTTGATTTGGATGTATGCTTGGGGTCATTGTTGTGTTGAAAGGTGAAATTCCTCTTCATCTTCAGATTTCTAGCAGATGCCTGAATGCTTGGGCCAAAAGTGACTGGCATTTAGACCTGTTCATAATTCCCTCCATTTTGATAAAGCTCCAGTTCCAGCTGAAGAAAAGCAACCCCAAAGCATGATACTGCCGCCGCCATGCTTCACCGTTGGGATGGTGTTCTTTTGGTGATGCGAAGTGTTGTTTTTGCGCCAAACGTACCTTTTGGAATTGTGGCCAAAAAGTTCAACCTTGGTCTCATCAGACCATAACACGTTTTCCCACATGCTTTTGGGAGACATGATGTATTGTTTTGCAAATTTTAGCTGGGCCTGGATGGTTTTTTTTGTGTAAGGAAAGGCTTCCGTCTTGAAACTCTACCCCATAGTCCAGACATATGGAGAATATGGGAGATTATTGTCACATGCAGTACACAACCAGTACTTGCCAGAATTCCTGCAGCTCCTTCTTGGCACACTCCCAGACCACTTTTCGTCTTGTCTTTTCATCAATTTTGGAGGGACGTACAGTTCTTTGCAATGTCACTGTTGTCCCATATTTTTCTCCACTTTTTGATGACTATCTTCACTGTGTTCCAGGGTATATCCAATGCTGTGGAATTTTTTTTTACCCTTTTTCTGACTGATACCTTTCAACAACGAGATCCCTTTGATGTTTTGTAAGCTCTCTGCGAACCATGGCTTTTGCTGTAGTAGGCAACTGAGTAAATGTCAGGAAAATCCTACTAGAACAGCTGTACTTTATTTGGGGTTAATCAGAGTCTCTTTAATTGATGGCAAGTGTGTACCCAAGAAGAATGAATGCTGTAATTAAATCAAAAAAATATTAGTTTAACAACCAGCTTATTGTACATTTTTTATTTTTTTATATTTTTTCCCTAACATATTTGTTTGTTTTTCAATTGAATTTTACAGGTTATATAGGTCACATTAAAGGTGAGAAAAGGTTTATTGTGGTCTCATTTTTTATATCACAAAAACCTGTTTTTTAACAGGGTGTGTACAGTTGTTATAACCACTGTATATGTAAGATATAAGCAATGAAAATATTTTTAGTCCCTTTAGTTTTATATACATTTCATGCATATTTTTATAACCTGAGGAGAAGTTGTGGATGATAATTAAAGAGTTGAAGATATTTATTTGGGTGAGAAAGGGCAAAAGTTAAGCAGGATAAGTTGATCTACCCTATTAGAACAAGGTGGTTTAAGATTATCTTATCTGAAGCAATACTTCAGAGCTACAAATTTAAGGCTCAAATACATAAAAAAACAGAAGGTTATAAATCAAAGTGGAAAGAGGTGATGAAAAAGGGGGAAGGGCTGAGAGATAAGGATAGAGTACAATTCTGGATGTAGGTGTTAAAGGAGAATAAAAACAACTACAGAGAGTAATATCTGATAATGTGCATAGTTTTCTGTGTTATTAAATTAACAGAGTGGTTATTGGATGTGTGTGTGTATTTTTGTTTGGGGTATTCAATAAAACAAATGTTCTGTAAGCTGTGACATAGGCTAATATGGAGATGTGAAAAAACAACTGTATACAAGATTAACCTGTCAAACAGTACATGCATGTAACACAAAAGCTGGAACTAGACATTTAACAAAAAAGCTGTTATACATAAAAGGTAGGAATAACAATTTCTCAAGAATATGATGCTTTCTATAATGTCTTTAAACTTTAATATTTTCACAGATAAATAAAAAAAGAAAGAGTAGTGAACTTGTTGCGTTTTTCGGCTTTTCCCGGTTAGGGGTTGCCACAGCGGAACTCCGGTCCGCTAATGATTGGCAGTAGATTTGTACGTGCCGAGTTGCCAGCCCTGACGCACAACCTTCAACGAAGGTACACCCATTCACGCATGTCTCCACACAGAAGATGCTTTAGCTGAGAATAGAACAGGACAACGTCTTACGGTAAGGTGACAATGCTACCGCAGCACCACCACCGCAGTTTTATATTAACAAATGTAGAGCGCAAATAGCTATGCCACAGGATACACACTTGGAAAGAACTGAACATGTGAATTTGATAAAGAAAGGTTTTCAGGGTGGTTATTCAGCAGAATACCTGGGGCAAAGGAAGAGAGGAGTACCTATATTAATTGCACCATGAGCTCCAATAGTAAGAGAAGAGGATAAAAAAAGACAATAATGGTAGATTTGTAGTACTAGGGGGCTACTGTCAATGGAGGAGGATTAAACTGGCATGTATTTATATTTCACCAACAACTGTTATAATGGAGCTTAAGAAATTTCTGGGAGAAATAATCAGCTTTCAACAAGGAACGTTACTTATAGGCGGGGACTAGAATTTGATATGCAATAGTGAAGATTTGTTTGCGGGGGGGGGGGGTCCAGTAGAGAAAATATAAGAAAGGATAGTAGATTTTTAAAGAAATTTATGAAAGTGTTTGGCATGGAAGATGTGAATTCAGTACTAGGAGTTCAGAGGGAATTTCCATATTATCCCCTAAGATACAAAAGCTGGGCTACATTTCACTGGAACAAGTGCATTTAATTGAACGTCAGGATACACACACAATAACTACTTCAGATGATGCGTTAATAAAGACACACAGAAATGAAATAAAAATGAGACACTAGAGCTTTCCCATTTAACTGCTGAAAAGAGAGGAGCTATTAGAGAAAATAGAAATTTTGTCTGAAAATATAGCTAGGGAGTTTGATAAAATTAAATTGGAGTTTAAAAATAGGGTGGAAATGAAAGAGACATGATTAAGAAGTAAAAAGAATTATTTGGAAGGACTGACAAATGTTAAAGTATTGCAAAATATGGGGAATCTCGCAGAAGAAGAAGAAGGACTGCAGAAAGCTAAACAGAAAATAAGGGATTACAGAACCTCGATAATACGCATGAGCTTAAAAAGAGCTTTTAAGCAACTGTTTTTTAATAATAATACTAGAGCACAATGACTCAGGAAACAGAAAGTAAAAAGGGCTGTCACCAAGCTTAGAGAGCCTACAATAAGGAAGATAACAAGGGATCCTCTAGAAGTAATATAAATATTTCAGAAATTCTATAAAAGTCTATATAAAGCAGAGAAATAGGGACTCAAGAAAAGATACAAATGGAAATGTTTATGGAAGAATTAAATATGACAAAATTAGAGGTAGAGGAGGCTCAATTACAAGCAGTTAGGATAGGAGGAGATGAGATAAAAATGGTGATATATAACCAATCTACAGGAAAGTCCCTAGGAACAGAGGGTATTCCTGTGGAAGTTTAGAAACTAGGAGGGAAAAAACTGATAATGATCTGGAAGGTTTTATTAACAGTATTTTAAAAGTAGGACAAGTACCAAAATCCTGAAAGGTTGTATCTGTAATACTTAAAGAGGGTAAAGATCTGTAATATCCAGCTTCATACAGGCCCATTTAATTACTAAACCATAATTATAAAGTGTTCATGTCTATAATGGCTAAAAGAATGGCAAAAGTGATACCAACATTGATACATATGGATCAATGTAGTTTTGTGGAAGGGAAGCAAACATCTGACAACATTAACAGAATACTGATGATCCGGAGGGAAGCAGAATGTAAGAAAATACTGCTGTTGTTGGTGGGTCTGGATAAGGAGAAAGCATATGACAGAGTAAGCTGGAACTTTATGAGCAGAGCAATGGAAGCATTTGCATTGCCTGATAAAATTATAACGTTGATTAAGAGAATATATGAGTAATTAGAGGTGAAAATTAAAGTGGGTGGAGTCCTCTCTGATAATCTTTGCTTGAATAGAGGAACTGGGCAGGGGTGCCCTCTCGCCCCATTATTATTTGCATTACATTTAGAACTACTGGCAAAGAAAATAAGGGACTCAGAAATTCAAGGATATAATTGACATGGTAGTCAAGAAAAGCTGCTTCGATTTGCAGATGACATTATTTTATACCTGACAAAACCAGAAAGGGACAATTCGGTGGTATGGAACATATCAGACAATTTCATGTCATTTCGGGATACAAAATGAATGAAACTAAAACAAAGGCATTAGTGGTAAATTATGTACCCATATACAAATTGGTTCAGCAATATCCATACTTATGGGGCCATGATAAAATTAAGTATTTAGGAGTATGGATTAAAAAAGATTCTGGTGTGGCAGCTAAGGATATGTTGGAAGGGAGTAAACAAAAGAAAATACAAAAACTGAAAAAAGGTGGAAGTTCTGTTATATGGATACTGATACTAAGATAGAATCCGTTAAAATGTTTTAGTCCCTTTAGTCTTATACACAGGTCAGGCATATTTTTATCAACTAGAGGAGAAGTTGTAGATAGCAATTAATGAACAGCTGAAGGATTTTATCTGGGAGGGGAAGATGTCAAGTGTCAAGCGAGATAGGTAGATTGGGATTACCCAATTTGAAGGGATATTTCAGAGCAACATCATTAAGGCTCCTATACATAGCACAAGCAGAAACTATAATTCAAAGTAGAAAGAGATGACGACAAAACAACGGGGAAGCTCAAAAAACAAGGAGAGACTGGGATTTTGAATGCAGACCTTTAGAAAAATAACAATAACTATACAGAATATTATATTCATAAAGGAGCAGAAAGTATTCTACGAACAAAGCCAACACAGGAATGGAGAAAGGAGATTCTACCGATACGGATGACTGCAATTAGGGATACAGACAATAGGCAAGAAGGGACTGAAATTTATTGGAGAAAACTGGCAAAGGAACCAAGGTATTGGGAGCAAATAACTAGAGAGGGAACGGTAACAGAATGAAAAGATGCCAAGAACTTATTTGGACTGCATGTTAGAGAGTGTCTTCCATATCAAGGATTGATATCAGAGTAAAGGCAAAGAGAGATTCCAGACTAAGAAAATTGCTGGAATAAGCTCCCTAAACTACCTGGGCAGATTGAAATCCCTCATGTTATAGTCCTTCTCATATAGACCCTTCCTGGACTTCTATGCTATGAAAGGCACTTA